>NC_086194.1:144349192-144649961 GCF_035770615.1 Melospiza melodia melodia
TCCAAATTATGTGCCTGAGCTATTCAATTTTTAGTAATGTGTCTAACATTAGATTTTAAAAATTATTTGTAAATCAGGCAAAAGTGACTGAATGAAATATAAATATGATTTATAAAAATAGGAGTGTCCATCAGGATCTACTGTCTCACATTAAACAATAATAATCAAGCTCCTAAGCTAATTTATTCTGCTCAGCTGGATTAATTTTAATATCGTACAGCCTGAAATACTTGTCAATTTTTCCCTTAATTTTTTGTAATCTGTACAATTTCCATTCTGTTTTGAGGATGAGGCTTCATTAAATAACCTTAATATTTTGCTTTTGCATGATATCTGTGCGAAACCTAGATTTATCTCTTAACATGACTGAGTTGTAGTTCATATTCAAGTGGAAAACGATGTGGGCAATTAAATGGGGAGTGCATATTGTGTGCCCAAACTACTGGGGTAAGGGACATTTATGGCTTCATTTTCCCATGCTTGCATAGGCAATGTGAGAAAGTAGGTAATTTTCTAAGTAGACTTAGACTGATGTGGTTAGGTGTGAGATACTGGGTTAGGTGTGAGATACTGCAGATGGATGTAGGAGGTGGGCTTGTGTGTGGGACTGGTTATCCAGTCAAATTTCTCTTTCTGCATATGGAATATCCAGGCTGTAGGTGAGCAGGCATGTTTTGCTGTTTGGGAAACCAGGTCAGAATAAGTGAGTGAAGTCCATAAAGACACTAAAATATCAAGTAAGTGATATTGTATTCTCTTTTCTCTTCTTCTTCCAGAACACTTGGTTCAATCTACCCCAAATAATTAAACACTCCCTTGGAAAGACTTACCAGCCATGTAATCATAATTCTGTCATGAAATTATAGTATTCAGATTAGGAAACCTAAACATTTATTTAAAATTAAGAGGAAACAAGATATGATGGAATAAACAAACACTGTTAAACTAATTGCAAACTGGAATATATGTTTGACATTATGAAAATTACAACTGATATACAATTAATGACTGGAATAGTAACAATCTGATTTTACTCACTATGCAAAGTTTAATTTCCTATCTTGTAAATAACAAACCTCATAAACAACCCAGCAGCTAGATTGATATAATTAATCAGTTTTAATTAATATGCTGGTGGTGGGTGAGTTTTAAACAATGAACATAGAAAATGCATAGAATTGGAAATTAAAAGGATCCATGTTTTCAATACGAATGAAGAGTAATTTTTTTCCTTAGCAGGGTAGAGAAGCCTTGTGGAGGTCACTGGAGGGGAGCTGCATCTCAGTCAGCCCTGGCAGTGCTCCTGTGGCCGGTGTCATGGTCTCTGCTGCTCCATCTGCAAAGCCTCTGGTGCTGCTTCTTCCGCTGTGCACCGTGTCACCAGGGAGCCCCAGGGAGCCCCAGGGCTGCTGTGTCACAGTGCTCAGTGTCCCTCTGCTGACTCACCACTGCCCTTGCGAAAATTGTTCCACAAGGAATAAACCCTAGAGGGAAAAATGTTTGAGTTTTTTTTGTTTGTTTGAGTTTTTTGGTATTTTTACCCAAGCCAAATAGTCCCAACTGTTGACCCTGGTCAGAGTGAGATTCCAGAAAGGAGCATTTGGAATGGTTTCCTTAGCAAAGCCATTATGACAGGGAAATCATGGAACCATTAGGTTGAGAGAGAACCTCAAGATCACCAAATCCAACCAATGACCCAGCACTGCCATGTCCAGCACTAAAGCATGTCCCTAAGTGCCACATCTACACATCTTTTAAATACCTCCAGGAGTGGTAATGTCACTGGATGGCCAATTGAGACATCCCCTGAAATACTGCTTCACTAACTGTTATCTCTACTAGTCACTGATGTGTACTATAAAGAATACGGGTTTCTGTTATTATTTGATTAAATTGATTTTTACATGTCAATATTCTGGTAGTCTCTGAAATCTCATATTTATTTCTAATTATATGTTTGATAAAGCGGTGGCTTTCTTTTCTTTGCTTTGGACTTTTGACGTGTTTTAAGGGGAAATGCATCACCAAGATTTACCGTGTTGGAGCCTTGAAGGACCAAATACTGTTTGTGGGATGTGCAATTATGGTGCTACCAGAAGAGATACCATTTATGTTTTCCACACACTACTAAAAATGTTTTCAACAAAACATATTGTCATTGGACAAGCAGGTGGCATTAGCTTTTCTGACAGCTCTCCTTCTAGAAAGCCATTATAAATTTAAGATATTGTAACCTATCTATTTTAACCTAAAAGCAACAAGAGGTTGCAAGAAAAAGGCTGCAAGCCTACCAAAAAAAAAAAAATCTCCATAGACTGATGCCTTTCATTATCAGGAAAAACTGACTTTAGTGTGAATTCTTAATTAATGCTTCAAATAATCTTTGAGCATTTCACAGTGTTCCACCCATTTTTTTTTTGAACCCCTAATCCTGATCAGTCAATATATATGAATTTCAGTCCAAGCCATCTTCACCAAAAGGCCATTTAATAATTTTACTCTATTAAATATAATTTTAAGAAAATGAAACACTCCCAATAGCACACTTCCATTTAAACAAAGCCCTAATAAAGCAGAGAGAGGGAGAACAAAGGCAGCTGGGAAGGTTCAGGATGCAGACTTAATCTGCTTTCTGGTGCCTAAGGCCTGGCTGCTCTCTTGTGTAAGTGATTGTATGAGCTCCTGAGCTAAATGTAGGGCCTGACTACACTTAATGAACCTTAGAGTGCAATCAAAAAGACAAATATGATATGTCTGAAAATGTGAGGGTTTTTTTCTTCTTTGAAGACCTTTGGAGTCCTCTTCTTCATCTTGATAAAAGCACTATTATTCCCAGCAGTGTTTGCCACTGAAACTGTGTTCCAGCCTAATATTGAAACCACAAAAGTCTGAGTAACCACCCTGTTTTATTCTTCACATTGACCAGTGTCTCTACTATGGCATCACTGAAGGAAAAGGAAACAATATTCTAAAGACTCTAACATAGGTTAATTTAACATAATCTCTGGCTTCAGCCTACAGTACTTGTGAGAAAAATATATTAATATGGGACTTTACTGTTCTCAGAGTAGCCTTTGTCAGGAGTTTGAAATGTCTGAAACAAGATATTTAAAGAATCCTTAAAAGTGTATTTCAGTCTTCTGATTGTTCTTCATTTTTTAGAGCTTTTCTGAGAAAAAAATCAGCCTTCCCTTCTGAAAAAGAACTAAGAAACCAGTCACATTTCTGAGAAACTGAATTTCTTCTCTTGTAAACTACCCCCTGGCTGTAGTTGATACTATGCTCTGTTGGATTTTGCATCTTTGGCTCTGAAACAGTGATCAGTATCTATGGACCTATTTTACAAAATTAATTTCAGCAAGGAAAAGAACAGCATATTTGGTTTGAAAAAGACCTTTTACATTCTTCCCTTTTCTACCTCCTATAAGCACGAGTTCATTTCTACAGTACACTCCTTGCTCCATAAATCTTTGCTTAAAAATCTAGGGCTTTACATCTCTGAGAAAACTGCAGCAGAGCAACACTTTTTCCTTACACATTTTCCTGAGTCAAAAATTCTTCCTAATCAGCTGTGCACATTGATATGCTGTTCTACTCCACTATCTGCTGTTTCTGTTCTTTGCAAGGACCAAGAGGTTTTTACAAAACTTTTCCTGTTAGTAACTGTTTTCAGCTCTTAACCTGTGTGGTCCCCAAAAGCAGTGAAAATATAGACTCCATTTTTATTTACTTTTCATATATTTTTAAGAAACACAGCACAACTATGCTTTCTTATTCATAAAAACATCTTTAATATGGCACAAATATTATGACCACAACTTTTTAAGCAACTCTCATGTACATATTCCAGTTTCTTCTGAATGCAGAAATACTTGCTTCTGCCAAACTACACTTTCTTTGTGAAATGTCACACTGATGCTTTCATAGAGTAATTTATCCAGCTTTCTCTGATAATTTTCACATGTTCATATGCATATACTTGCCACAAATTCTGTTCTTGGGGTTCATCATGTCTGGGTTTATACATACTGGCAATAAACTAAAATTTTACTGCTTCTGGAGACTTAGATGAGGTTTTTTAGTAATTTGCTGTGATCTTCCCTCTATAGGCATATAGAAGTACTGTGAAAATGGGTCTATAAATGGTCTTTTAAATCAAATGGATTGATGGTTCATCAACCTGAAAGTATAGATAGGTGGAAGTATGCCAGTACAAAAACAACATTGAAAATTGGGACAAATTTTGAAAGTCTCAGAACAGTAATTTTTGTTAGACATATCTTTATTTACAAATAAAAAACTGTCTTTAAATCTTAAAGGATTAAACAGTCTGAGTTTCTGCCTTTATTGATTTCATCTATAGTCTTCTGTCATATGCTTTGAAATACTGACTGCAGCATTTGCAGAGTAACTGTGCCACTGAGGGAGCACTCACTGAGCCTGATTTCCCAGAATGGTTGTAGGCAAAAGTCTTTCTTATTTTCACAAATAGACCTCATGAGCGTGTGCACAGACTATCCCAGTGTGGCCACAGAGGCAGCATTCACAGTGCCAGTCAGTGCAGCACTACCGAAGCATTTGGAGAGCAAATGAATGTGCACTAAGGTCTGACACTATCACCAGATGGACTCTGGGGGAAGATTCCTTTACAGCTTTGCAGGCTGTGGATCAGATATTTTAGAGAAGGAGAATATTTTGGGGCCCCACTCCAGGTTTGGTTTCGTCTGAAAGAAATTTCATGTGGGTGTTCAGAGCCTGGTCCCTGTGTGAATGTAACTGATAAGTGAGGATGATTAGAAAATTCATCTCAGAAGTGCACTCCTGAATTGAAGTAAGACTGAAATCAGGACATCCAGAGCTAGTCAAGCATCCAATTGTTCTCTTCAGCATACTTGTCATACCCTATTCAGGAGCATAATGAGTCACAAAAGCAAAATATTCCAATGCCTGTTTCCTTTACTTTGCCATATGTGGGGTTTGGACGTTTTTTGTTTCTGTTAATTGGTTGGCTTTTTTTTTAAATTACATATTCTCCAGTGTCTTGTCTTATATAGAAGAAAAGGGAAATGCCCTAGGGGACCTAGATTGCTATTGTGATCAGCCAAATTTCTGGATGACTGCTTTGAAAAATGGCTCTTCCATTGCTAAAACAATGGCTGTACTCCTCAGCAATATTGTGCAATCCATCAATTCTGCATAGGTCTATGGGTTGAAAAGAAGTCTAGAGAGAAGGAGCAAACAGAAGAGGAGGACTCTAACTAGGCAATAAATGTTATTAAGTCCCTTTAGTTGTCACAATTTGAAATGTGCAGTGTGAGATGTGTCATTTAGTCACACATGCACTGTCAGAGCACCCTCAGGGAGCATTTGTCTGGCATTGAAAGTTACCTTTGCAATTCTGCTCTGAGAGAGGAAGAAAAGGCTGAGCCAGATGGGGAACTTAAAGCCTTTGCCAAATCATCACCAACCTCAGAGGATTTTTTTTTTTTTTTGGTAGGAAAAAGGAGAAGAAAACCAGGGACAGCAGGATACTCACAGAGGTACTTTGCATGTTTTAGAGTGGATTTTGTACTTTAAATTAAGCTTGTATTTTCAATCATGGTTTATAGGAACTAGCAGAGTACTAACTCCTACTTGGTTTCTCTTCCTTTTAGCTAAAGGAAAAGAAAGCAATTTTCATACCACAGTTCTTGGATTTAAAACCAGCACAGGCTGACAGGCTGGTTTTCCTCAAATTCAATGAAGTGCCAATCAAAAAATCATTCAAGCTTTGTCCCACTGAGTATATGCTTCAGTCTTATCCTAAATCATGGCAAATAAATTGTCGTGTTCAAAACTCTGCATATCATTGCATGTGCTTTTTATGATAATAATAGACCTTCCCAATGACACAGCATCTTTTCTATCTTAGCAATGAATATTATGTGGGAAGTTCATAAAATTATAATTTGATTTTAATTATAACAGCACAATACATTTTAAATTCCCTAGAATCTTTCAAAAGCCAGACAAATATCCTTTGCATACAGAGTTATTCTTTTTTATGATCTTAAAGAGTCCCTAGAAGTACAAGAAAATCCAGCCAAAAAAGGCCTAAAAAATAGGAAGTCTCGCTATTGGCACAATGAATTTTAGGCCCAGTCATGAGCTATCTTTTTGAGTGCTCACCTTTGCAAAGAAGGCACAGTGTGCAAGGTAATCAGTGCTGAGTTTCTCAACTCTTCTCTAGTTGGCCTCACAGGAGAAATAGAACTTCTGAAAATGTCCTGATTTTTCCCCTATAAATACCAGAGATACGATAGAAAGTTAGTTCTATAGAGACGTATCTGAGCCTTTGCATTCTGACTCTTTGGCAGACAACACTTGAACTTCAAAGTCTACAATGACTCATAAAAATGGTTTTTAAAAAGGAGGAATCTTTCTTAATTGAAACAAATGTAATCAAAAATTGGAAAGCCTCACGGCCTTGAATAGAATGTGTTGATCAGGATTTACTAAAGATAATATTCTGCTTTTCCTGTGGCTTCTCTCCCCTGGAGGACCCTGGGTCGTTTTTGTTTTGCATTTGTTTTGCTAGCATTTAATCCAATTATAACACCTGTACTCAGTTCTCCAAACACCATGAAGCAACGTCAGAAAAAAGAATGCAGACTATATAAGATTGATATAATTGTTGCTGGAGATGTATTTACAGAGGCTTTGAGATTTCACCTGAGATCCCTCTAGGGTACTGTTTGGTACAGCTTGGCCATAGCCTCCTTGTGTCTTTCTCAAGCTTTCAGCATTAAATTTTACAGCAAACTAACAAACACATACCCAGAATATCTCCACTGTCTCATCTCTCCAGAATGACAGACCATGCAAGCTGGATAGTTAATATTTTGCATGAATTAAATTATGTCTAAAAACCTATTATCTGGATCTCTGATGATCTTTGCTATTCATAATTTAAAGAGTAGTACAGAATTCAGGCTTTAGTTCAGAAATCTTGAGATTATGACTTTGCTTCTACTGTACCCTACCATTTCCACTAACATGTCTAGAAATAGTCTAATATAAACTTTAGAAATTATAATCTTGATGTCTTATGTCATTGCAATGCACAAACCCACATGTTCAGTAAGATCAGAATCAGGACCTTTATTTTTCCAAAGCAAGCGAAATCTTGGTGCAAATAACACAAAGGTACAAAAATAAAAAAAATATAAATATTTGTATACTTTGTCCTACTATGTATGTAGTGCCGTTGTGTCTTTCTTTTCCCAGTCCAGTCCAGCATTCAGGCTTCTTGCTTTCAAGCTCAGCTACAGTCAGGAGTAAAGTCACTTTCTGTGGCAGCTTTATCATACTGGTGACAAATGTTAGGAGTGAAGATGTGTGCAGGAAAGAGAACTGAATTTAGGGTGTGGGGCTGCCTCTATTATCAGCACACTTAGCATAGCCCAGTATCCAGGGCTTATGGACTATCTAGTTTCATTTAATGTGTTAAATTGGTAGTATTTTAGATCCTATCCATGCCAAAAACTCCCTGTTCAGAAAGATACAGCACAGGGTGTGGAAAGGAAGAAAGGGTTCAATGATGTGAATCGTTGCACTTCATTAACTGTAGTAGGTGCAGCCCCAGTCTTTATATTCAACCCTCTGAGTGTTGTGTTCTACTGAGGAGGAGTCAGATATGATGAGATGTTGACAGATGTGATTAGATTTAGTCATAGATTTTATTGGGAAGGAGCTCCAAGAAACAAGATATTAAAGTTCATAAACAACAATTTATAAAATCCATTAACTGTTGTTATTTTTACTATAGAAATAGCAGAGCTCTTCTGGAGACTGGAAACACCTTCAATTTTCAACATGAGACCAGAGGAGGACAAGTATATTGATTTTTTTTTCATAATTGTAGTACACTTTCAGATTACCCACTCTGATAGCTCCATCAGGTTGGAGCTTGATTACCTTTTTCTTAAGACAAAATAATTTGCCTACACTTTTCAATAAGTTTGTGAATATGAAATAACTTCGATGAGAAAGAAAAAAAATGAAAGATAATTAATTTTGTATTATAAAACTATGGGTTACCTTGATCTTTTTAACATACTCATAGAATCATAAGATTTTTTGGGTTGAATGGGATCTTTAAAGGTCAGGTAATCCAAACCCCCTGCAGTGAGCAGTACAAATAAACACTAACATACCAACACTAGCAACATGCTTTGGATCCTCCTAATTTTTGATGACTAGAGAGGGGTGTATACCATTGACAGTAGCCAAAAGATTCCTGACGCATTTTCCCTGGTTAAATTCTCTAACAATAATAACATATATTGAACAAACACATTCAAAGAATATTCACAGTGCACACAGGTTCCGTCGAAATTTTGCTAAACGTTTCCTAGCAGAACTCTTTGATTTGTGTTCTTGATCAAGATCAAAAGCATGATGTTTCCTTTTGATTTGTAAAACTCTGAATACTATTAAAATGCATTTTCATATGAGACCAAACACCAGAGTTTTCTTCTCCTGACCTCATTCTCAGAAATGGTTGAAATACAAAAACTGAAATATTAGGATACAATTCAAGGTACAATTCAAGTAATAAGTGGAATAGAGAACTTTCGTTTAAAACTGTTGACAATTAGAAAAGTTCTAAGGAATTGGAAGTAAAGCCTTTGCACATGAAGCAGTTCTTTTCAAGTTTGTCGTGGACAGCTTTGCCCATAGATAGTGGTGCACAAGACATTTTTATTTTTGTCAAGTATCTCATACTTGACAATATCTGAATACTTGCTGAATTGTTGATGAAATTCCCATCAGCAAGTTGGTTAGAAACTGCCTAGAGCTATTTGTTCTCTTGGGTTATGTGACTAATTTTATTATGTATTACTTTTAATAAAAACAATTAAGCTCCAAGCCAGGGCTCTGTAGATGTGGCCAAGAACTCACACACTTTGCTCAAGCAACTTGCAGTCTAATATGAAACAGGTCCCAACAAGCCATGGGAACAATAGTAGGCAGTGATCAAACTGCACATGTCAGTGAGCACAACAGCACTATGAATACGCTTTCATGCTGCCCCGGCTCTGTCTCTCTGCCAGTAATTGATCTCAGTGACACAAGTTCAGACTTAGAGCGTGTAACTTGGGAGTGCTAAATCACTGAAGATTGTTTTAGAGGCACACAAATCGAATGTGTGTGTGTGTCCATCAATAGATGCAGGGGCATGCTGTGTCTCAGGTGCTTCCTGAGCTGCCTTTGGCGTGGCAGTGCTGACAGGAGGCAGGGCAGCAGCCCCAGCTCCTCGGCTGCCAGCGCAGGAGGGCGAGGCTGCAAAGCTCTGCCATCAGCAGTTCCCAAGCTTTGGACGTAGCTCAGTAACAGAGACTTGTTTATAGCTCAGACTTAAAAGCATTTATACAGGCTGTCTGAAGTTGCTGAGGATTCTCACATTTTCCTGCAATAGCTGTTGTCACAGTGACTTCAAGTAAAACTGTCCTGTGGGTAATAGCTAGATCCTCATTCCTCAAAATATTTGTATCTATGTATTCGGCTACCTTAAAGCAACATGTGCAATGAGTAAACTATAAACTTTTATACGGAGAAATTAATGACCCATATGTGTTCCTTTAGTGATGTTGCAATCTACTTGCTCTGTAATTAAGATTCAGCACAGCAGAGATTACTATTAAGACAAATCTGTTTCCTGAGGAGTAAAGACAAAATTTTTCTTTTGGCTTGTGGCCCTGATGTTACATATGAACTTTGTCCTCGTAGAAGGCTTATACTCTTCCTGGCAATACCCACGCTGCTTGATCAAAGGTGACTTTGAAATTCAGTGAACATCTGCTATGCAGGCTCATGATTTGTCACATTGGGCATGGTCTTGCTCTGATAAGATCAGAATTCTTGAAAGAATTGAGAGCAGCAATGGAGATTTGAAACAACATTTGTCAAATTCTCCAAATGAAGCAAGCTTGGGGTGGACCAGAATAATGAATAGGATATCTTCAAAGCTTACTTAAGTAATACCTGCATTGAAAATCAGAAGTCATTCCTGTATGGTCTTGTTTACTGTGATTCCTAGAAAATTGTGATTGCATGCAGTCATGGTGACTGACCTAAGTTCTTCTGGTATCAGAACTGAAGTTAGTGTAGATCTTTAGATCAGCACAATGGCTAAGGGAAATGCTGCCAGAGATTCTTGACTCAATGAGAATTAAACAGAGCCACTTTTGCTCATTGCCGCAATTGTAACCCAGAGAGCCTCAACTTACAATAAGACAGGTTCTGAAACTGTCTTATTTCACTTTCTGCAGATGTGTTTTCTTCCCCAGGTCTATAAGAAAATCTAAGTAATGGATTACTTGTTTGTTTTTATTGCCTGTGGACCAGCAAGTCTGGGGAAAACCATCATAGAAACAGAGTATGTTTTAGGGTCAGTTACAGATATGGAAGAGTTTTATGGGGGCAGGCACGCTAAACACAAAAAGTTGCCAAATACTAGATCAGGCAATAACATGATTTTTCACAAAATCCCAGAATGGGTAAAGTTGGAAGGGACCTGGGTCGTGTGATCCAACCTTCCTGTTCAAGCAGGGTCTTCATAGAGTGAGTTGTACAGGATTGTGTCCACACTGCTCTTGGATATCTCCAGGGATATCCAACCTCTCTGGGCAATCTGTTCCTTGTGTGGTCACTGCACAGTAGAGAAGTTCTTCCTCATGTTCAGGTGGAACTTTCTGTGCATCAGTTTCTGCCCATTGCCTCTTGTCCTATAGCTTGGCACCACTGAGCAGAGCCTGGCTCCATCCTCCTGACAGCCTCCCTTCAGACATGGACAGACATTGATGAGTTTACCTCTCAGTTGTTTCTTCTCAAGGCTGAACAGGCTTAACTCTCTCAAACTATTCTCTCATAAGAGAGATGCTCCAGTCCCCCTCTCATCCCCCAGCAGCCCTCTGCTGGACCTGCTCCAGGAGCTCCAATGTCTCTTGTTCTGGGGAGCCCAGAACTGCACACAGGGCTGGGCAGAGGGGCAGGATTGCCTCCCTCGACCTGCTGGCAATGCTTTTCCTAATGCACCCCAGGATACCACTGGCCTTGGCCACAAGGGCAATACTGGCTCACTGCAGCTTGTTGTCAGTCAAAACCCCTGGGTCTTTTTGGCAGAGTTGCTTCCCAGCAGGTCAGCCTCCAGCCTGTGTTGGTGCATTGGATTATTCCTGCCCTGGGAAAGAACCCTACACTCACCTTTGTTGAACTTTGTTAGGTTGTTCTCTAACCATGTCTTCAGCTTGTTGTCCAGGTCTTGTGCCTGGCTGCACAGCACTCAGGTATTTGTCTCTCCTCCCAGCTTTGTATCATGAGCAAACTTATTGAGGAGCCACTCAATCCATCCCATTGTTCAAGTCACTGGTGAATAAGTTAAACTATTTAGCTTACTTTCTGTGTGATGCCTGAATCATTTACCACATTCCTTATCTTCAAGCCCAAAACATCATGAACTATCATTACCTGTAAATTATCATATCTATACATCACCATTTATATATATATAATTAATATATAATATATTTACATATTACTTTGGGTTTGTGAAGCATGGAAGATCTTGCAGAGTATCAGTTGTTACTGTGGCAGATGGCCCTGGGTCTGCCAGATGTGTTGAGACACTGTAATTCCTTTGGTGAAAAACTAGGAATGCTAAGGCACAGAAGGAGATGAGAGGGCAATGACATTTATAAGAGCACCTGATTTTTATTGATCCATGAATAAATTACTCTCTGTCTTGGCCCTGGTTTAAAGATGCAATAGATTACTATGAACGTGAACAAGTAAATCGTTTTTTTTTCTAAATAAAAACTATACTAGTTTATATAGTACTCTTACAAGGAGCAAACTGTGTTTTCCCATCCAATTTCTTTGATTTTTGTTTTTTTTTGTAGTATTTTTTTCCTTTATATAAAAAGCTCCCTGTGATTATTTGATGAACAAATAATACACCCATTTTTATGCTGCCCTGTGTTAACAGAAGCACTTACCTCATATCTTGACAGTTTCTCAATCTGGAACATGGTGTTGGCTGTGATCTCACAGGCACATGCTGAATTAAGTTATCACTGTCCTGCCACTTTGCAAGGAATTTGGTTTGTGTGTTTTGGCAGTGTCCACCTTGTTTCTCTGTCTGATTTACTGGGAAATAGTCTCACATTGAAAAAAATTTTTTATTAGGTGAGAGCATTTCTTCCCTCTCATATTATTTTTTCTCTCCATCTCCCTTTGCTATATTAGTTCACTGAAGAGAACAAGCAGGTAAGTCTGTCTTGTCCATGACAGAATTTCTGTAACTCATGCTGCAAGGATACCCTTTATCAGCATTTGCATCCAGGGGAAGAAAACATAGCAGTGCTTGACTTTGCAGCAAAAAGAAATAGAGGTTTGAGTGTCATGAGCAGTTCACACCACCACCTCAGTAAATACCAGTGCTATTAGAAGAAAATAATACTCAGATTTAAGCGTCCCTTAAAGAGGTTTACACTTGGGTGAAAGACCCTCAGGAAGAGGCAGGTAGAGGCTGGCTGTAGCAGGAGACAAAATTTGTACTTTGCCAAGCCAGACATGTGTTCCTTTCCTTTTCTCATGACCTTCTCTAGCTGTTGCTTTGCTATTCATCACAGTTCCCAGTTATGACTCAAACATCTTGTTGAAATACATCAAAGAATATTTTATCCCAGCCATGAGCACATATCTCATTTATGTGGTAGGTTTTAAACTATTCCTCAAGCTCTTCTTATGGAGGGCTTTGTTTCTCTGTCACAGAAATTGTTTATTTCCCTAGTTCTCAGGAAAAAGCCCTTTTAAAAATGCACTTATCTGTTTCCAGCCCCAGTTCTGGCTGGCTTGGATATATCAGTTTTCTTAAGACTTAAAGACTTTTCATAGACTTAAAGAAAGACTATGACATTTTCAGGAGGAATTCATTCTCAGTTAAATAAGGCTTGAAAATGGGACAGACTTGCATCTCTCATCTTGTTCTTGGTGGGAAAAGGCTTTTGCAGTCTGTGCAGGTGTCTTGCATAGTTTGGCTGTCCAGTGTTGCTTATGACATATCTGTTAGCCAAAAAAAGGTCAAAACAAGTATAATTTGGTTTTGCAATTGCCTATGAAAAGCTTAACAAATATTTAATAAACAAATTCATATGAGTGATGGAAGGAATTAGTATTAGTGGATCTAGATAAGAAAGTCTGGAATATTTCTATACAAATGCATGCTATTGTCTCTTGGTAAAAATTACCAAGAAAGAGTGATGAAAGCACAGCCAAAACACATACAAGTTTGGGCTTTATTTCAAGTGCAAGTTTCTAGTTTCCTGTACTTTTTTCTTATTATAAGTAAAGCAAACAAAAATTCCAATAAACAACTAATGGATTTTTCCCCCCATGTTTTTCTAGTGAATTTTTGTTATGGTTTAAAATGTGTCTTTGTTAACACACATTTTGATCTCTGCATTCATCTGACTTCCATCTAATCACAAATACTGGGTATCAATTATCTCAATAATTCCTCTTCCTCCATTTAAAAAGAAGTCTCCTGTGGATAATAGCCTAGATTAACAATAGAGGAATTACACATATCTGTAGTGAAAAATGCCACTATATTACAATGAAAAACTGAAAATAAATTGCCAGTATTATTTGGCCTGAAGCACAGAAGAATTTGGGAGCATTTGCCTGAGGTACAGCAAGTGATGAAAATCTTAGAGAAATTATTTTTTTACATTAGCCATATTTTAGTGAAACTCAGTAATATAATAAGTCAAAGATCACTAAATTGAAGATCGATAAAAATAATTTTATAAACCATGCATGGCTGTGGTTGTGGTTGGGTTTTTGTGTGCATGGGGAGAGAGGGGGAGAGAGACCTAAGTCCTGCCACATTTTCTACAACACAACTAAACAAACAAACAGGTTGTGAGTGGATTAAGAACCAAATATCTCTTGAATGTGTTCTATGTTCTGATGTATTTTCTCTTTTTCACTGGCATTTAGTTTCTAAAAATCTTAGTGTATTAAATTACATGGTGTTACAGCAGCCCTTCTTGCCTTGTAGTACAGAAATGCAGGATAACTACAGATCTCCTCAGCAAACCCTTATGCCCATTGTTAGATTGTAATTTAAGACATGTGAATTCACCATACCACTGATGAAGGGGGAGCAAGAGGCTTCACTTTAATGCACATTACTAATGTATCTCGTGACAGCTATAAATCATGTAACTACAAATTTGGCATCTAGACATAAAGAAGGGAAAGATTTTCACAGCCAAATAGTTTTCTTTTTTTTCCTAAACAGAAGATGAAAAAAAAAACATTTGGACTCTTAAGAAAAACTATTCTTATTTGAGCTATTCATTATTTAAGACTTTGGGTTCAGATCTTCAAAGAAATCCATGATTTTGGGTTTTGTTGCAACATCTCTGTCTCTTAGAATGGTTTTAGTAATTTTTTTAACCACTAAAGTGTTCCCTGCTTGTGAAAACCACTTAAATATTGCTACAAAGGTACTTTGATATGGAAAAGATGATGTTTCAATCACTGCTAGGGGGCAGCTACCCTTAAAGTTTCTAATTTTTTTTTCTTTACACCAAAAGCATAGAATACTTTAACCATTTTATCTGTCTTAAATAAAAAGCCTGCAATAGCTTTAGGTGTTTAATATAGATAAGAGGAGCATGCTTTCAAGTAATGGAAATATAACAGAAAAAGCCAAAATGAATGTGCAGACCTCTATAATAAATCTCTTTTTACCCAGTATGATTTGGAAGTTCATTTCAGAGGGAGAGGTAAAGCTGATTTCTTTCATTTCCCAGCATCACAAGAACATGCTTAGATTGTTGGACACTGCCATGTAAAAGGGAATTTTAAATTTTTTCTACTCAAGGGTGAGAATTCAGTGCCGGCAGTGAGCTCTGAGGCAGCATGAGCACCTCTCTCTCAGTCTGGCACTGCTGACAAAAGAAAGGCATCAATTAGAGCATGCTCAGATCATGACAGTATCTTAGGACTTTTCATAGAATCATGGAATTGTTTAGGTTGAAAAAGATCTTTGAAATCATTGCATCCAAATGTTTACTCAGCGCTGTTATCCTCACCACTGAGCCATTCAACAGCCACACTTTTTTCCAGCACTTTCAGGAATGGTGGCTCAACCATTTCCAATAACCCTTCCTTTATAACGCTTTAAATGAAGATTTTTTTTTTTCCTAATACCAAATCTAAACATTCCCAGCACAACTTGAAGCCATTTTCTCTCATCCCATCACTTGTCACTTGGGAGAAGACATTAAGCATAACCTCACTATAACAGGTGGTCATAGAGAGTGATAAGGCCCCCTCTGATCCTCCTTCCCAGGAAAAACAAGCCCTGCACTCTCAGCCATGACCTGTGCTCCAGACCCTTCCCCAGCTCCACTGCTCTTCTCTGGACATGCTCCAGCACTGCAGTGTCTTTATTGTAGTCAGGGGCCCAGAACTGAACGCAGGATTTGAGGTGCAGCCTCACCTGTGATCCAGCAGGACCTGCCTTTCCCAAGCCCAGGCTCTCTGGGCCTGATCCCCTGGCTGCCCTGCATGTGCTAGGGAAGGGCACTGAGGGTGATCTGCTCCACAACCTCCCCTGGCCCCAAGGGCAACTGACAGGCCTGTGGATCCTCAGACCCTTCTTCCAGCCCTTCTCTAGATACATTTGCAAATTCCTTGTCAGCTGGGACCTCCCCAGTTAACCAGAACTGCTGGTAAATGATTGAAAGTGCTTCAGTGAGCACTTCCACCAGCTACATCAGTACCCTTGGCTGGATCCCATCCATCCCCATAGAATTGTCTAAGTGATGTAGCAGGTACCTGACCATTTCCTATTGGATTATGGGAGCTTCATTCTCAGCCTTTTCCTCATCCTTCGTCACTACCTCTCCATTTCCAATAACAGATGGAGATTCTCCTTAGCCTGCCTTTTCTTGCTGATTTATTTAAAGCACAATTTTACAGCAGTAGCCAAATTGAATTCTAGTTGGATTTTGGCCCTTCTAGTTTTCTCCCTGCCTAACCTCACAACATCCTTGTAGTCTTCCCACATTGTCTGCTCCTTTTTCCAAATGTCATGCAAAGTTCCTTGTTCAGCCAGACCACTCTTCTTCCTCGCTGGCTCATTTTTTGGCACATGGGAACAGCCTGCTCCTGGACCATCAGGATTTCCTTCTTGAAGAAGGTCCAGACTTCCAGGACTCCTTTGCCCACCAGGAGTGCCTCCTAAGGAGCTCTGTTAAACAGTCACCTAAACAGGCAAAAGTCTGCCCTGTGAAAGTCCAAGGTGGAAATCTTGGTGACCAGAAAAGAAAACTCTATAACTTGGTGATCACTGGCCATCACATCATCCACCAGTCCTTCTCTGTTCACAAGAAACAGGTCCAGCAGGTGCCTGCCTTGGTAGGTTCCCTCACCATCTGCATCAGGAAGTTACCTTTCACACACCCCTAGACTGTTTCTTCTCTGCTGAATTGTATTCCCAGCAGACATCTGGTAAACCAAACTCCTCCAAAAAACAAGGGGTAGTGATTCTGAGACTTCTCCCAGCAGAAAATAGAAATATTAATTTCTAGTAGAAATAGAATATCTCCTCTGCCTCTTCACCCAGTTTGGGTGGTCTATATCAGCCTCCCACCACGACATCTGCCTTGTTAGTCTTTCCCCTGGTTTTTATGCATAAAAATTCAACACTGTTGTTGCCATCACTAAGCTCTAGGCAACTGAAACACTCCCTAAAATGCAGGGCCCCTCCACTGCCTCTCCTTTCTTGCCTGTCCCTGCACTCCAGATGTATCAGTCATCTCACCATGTCTCTGTGAAGGCAACTATGTCATGGATTTCCAGCTGCACAAAAAAAGCTCTTACCTTTCCTAGAGTAGAGTATATTCTCGAATCAGACCTAATTCTCTAATTAGGTCTGCTATGTTGCTGTTTTCCTCCTCCTGTTGTTTTTGCTGGTCTCACTCGGGGTGTTTGGCATCCATTGGCTATGAATGTGCTGAGGACCCAAATGCCATATGGAGTCAATAAACTGGCGCACCAGTTCAGTGATTCAGCTAAAAATCTTGTGTGGAAATCTCAGGCCAAAAAGTCATGCTAACCTACTCAGTCATTTCAAGCATGTTTCATAGAAACTGCTATTCAGGGAACATTTACAGCTACAGATGGCTTGCAGTCAGGAGTAGTTTTCCTATGAATTTCGTTATCCGAAGGGATTTGTTTCATCTTGTCCTGTGCCAGCTGGGTGCAGCAAAGAACAGTTAGTTACTCACTGCTCTTTATCCTTCTAACCACCAAGTGTGGGACTCTCCTGCTTTTATTAGCAATGATGGAGAGTAAACAGTGTTCCTTTGGACCCCATCTCCATGCCCATATTTTTATACTAGATAATGGATTTGGCTTTTGCCTGTTTGTTTGCTAATGTAGCTCTTTGCACTAGCTCTCACTCTGCCAGTTTTGTAGTGCCTGTAGCCAAGCAGTTATGACCCCATATTATACAAGACAGCTCTAGCTTGCACTGGCCATAAATCCCACTACTCTGGCAGCTTGCAAAATTGGGCAATTCCAGAAAAGCTTACAGGACCAAATGGCTGTTCATCAGCAGCAGCACAACAAGGGCAGAGGAGATGGATAATGCCAATCTTCCCTCTCAACTGCATATATGTGAATGCACTGAGTAGCAAGAGCCCACATTTTCTCCTTAGTTATCTCCAATTATCAGCTAAAGTGGCCATCAGGGAATATGAGAGACACATTTGGCTTCAAGAACAGGCTGATGATTGCTTAAATCACAGCCTAAATGTACTTCTTTGAGAGTTTTAGTCTACTTCCTGCCATTGTCTTTGTCCAGTAATGAGTTGTTGTGCTACACAAGTATCTACACCTACCTGCCTTATCTGGTGCAGGATATCCTCCTAATCAATCTGTCCAGTGCACTCCATGTGCACCCTGCTGTCTTCAGTTGTTATTCTGTGGCCTGCAAGCAGGCTGGAAACAGCTGAAGCTGAAGATGTGCAAAAATGCATTAGCTGTATTTCTGATGTTTAATGTGAGACAAAGTAGGATATTTCTAAATTTAATATGAAAGTTTTTGGTTTTTATTTTTTAAGTTACACTTGGTGCAGTGCTGGGTGCTGTTGATGATGATGACATTTCATGCATCATCCCTCACTGGGATCTACAGTGGAAGGAAGAAAAGCAGTCCAAGTCTCCCCATCTCAGTTCTATCTCAGATATTTTCATAGGGAAAAAAGGACTTGGGAAGTCTTGTCAAGAACAAGCAATGGGCCTGTAATGTATGAAAGGAATTTTAAGGTGCGCTTTGCCCCCTTTTCCTTCCTGAATAGCTTGTTACAAAAACTGAAATTGAGAGAACCTTGTCAAAAATAAACTATTCTTGAATACTTTTCTGAACCCAAACTTGAACAGTCTTTCTGTTGTGTAGCAAAGGTGCCAGTTTTCCTTTTATGTCGCACCTTAAAATATTGTAAAGATATTTTTTCAGAGCTCTAGTTTTGCTGCAAAATGTTGTGCAGTGCAGAATTCTTCGTTGCACTTGTAATGTCCTTCTGTTTTGGACTACCTGTAAAGTCTCCTGATGACTAAGGATCAGAAGGAAATTATGAGTTTCAGCTGTTACCAGCTGTCATTTTTTGTGTGTGTGAATGTTAATAACATTCTACTCCAGCAGGTGGATGAATCTGTCCTCTCAAATTTGGCAAAGGTTTTCCTTCACCTTAGCACAGAAGCAGAACATTTTTTCACCCCTCTTCACAAGGGTGATTTTTCATGTGGATCAACTATGTGTAATTCTCACTGAGACAGCGGGGATATTTTGATCGCTAAGTAACTTTTTACATCTCCAGTTTTGCCAATATGATTTTCTTTGCTTATTCATAGTCTTTGAAAGGGCTGGTTCTCATTAATGATGGATAATTGTGCATTCCAGCTCAATATGAAATAGTTGAGTGGAGAGAACAGCTGTTGATACTTCCATAATAATTTAGAAAGCCAGTGGGTTGTAGCTACAAAACAAATGAGATTGTTTTGTAGATTGTGCGCCTTAACCACATTGAGTTTGAATTTGCATTTAACCAGTTTTGTTTCCTTGCAAAAAGAACATTATTGCATGAGTAGTCCAATGCAAGTCCCCCAGATCAATGTAAGTGCTTATAGAACACAATGCTGTCGATAGGAAGCTGGCAGAACCTCATTATTTTCTCTGAGATTTCCACCTGCCTCTGCTGAGCTAGTTTTTCTCCCTTCAGGAAAGGTACTCTGAACTATTGGAGCTGTGCTCCAGTTCAGCTGGTAACAGGAAGCATTTTTTGGTAAGTGATGTGTTATATGGCAGAGATTCCCATTCTTGGTCTGTGGGTGGCTATGTTAGTCCACAGTTTAGAACCACACACTCCCTCCTTCTCCTTCCCCCCTGCCAGTACTAAATACAGCAGAGAATTCCTGGCATCCTAAGGCCATGATCAGCAGGCATGTGTGTCTTTTGTGTCCAGGTTCAATTTTTTTTCCCCTGTTAAAGGTGGCTGCATTTCTCCCTGAATCCTTAGAATCATAACTTCTGCTTTGAAGAGATGATCACTGGTCTTCCCCAAATAGCTACAATTACTGATCCATGGAAACTGAAGATAAGAGCAGAGAAGAAGCATTATGGAATACTATTTTTTCATTCCTGTATAGGAGGAAACGTCTTATGGGGGATTTTAATGAGTTCTTGGGCAGGGTAGCCCACAGTGCAATACTCCTTGGTGTTCATGACATGTGGCCTTCATTGCCCCAGACAGAATTTTATGCCATTGGTAAACCTGACAGCAGCTCATTTGATTGCTATCAAATTTTCCTTTCTTACCTTTCTATGCATTCCTATATGTCTAAAGAGTGTGACAGAAGGAAATGAAATAAAGTAAATGAAATAAATAGTTTTGACAGAATCACAAGATTTGCATTGCTAATCTAAATGGATTGTTTTCTTTGAATTTATATTTTGGTAAGACTCTTGTTTTTATAGAAACAAATTTGCTGGAACAAGGACTCATAGCATTTAAGAACATTTCCTAAACTGGAAGCTACTGGAGCAGCAGAACTTTTCAGAATGGTATATATTTACAGGCCCAATTGCCTGAGAACAAGAGCACTCTCTTGATGAAATGTCATGACCTTTCCACATCAATTTTTCATTGTTAACTTTCTGGTACACTGAAATTGGCCTTTAGGAACAAGAGGTGACAGTGCCTTCTAGTTCTAAAACATTTAATCCTGCCTGTGAAAGCTTATATCGTCAAAAGGATACTTTGATTACAAATACTAGGGAAAAGTCCTTAAATCTTAATCACTGCTATGTGATTACAAACCTTTGTCCATAAAGAAGTAGAAAAGATCAAGATTAAAACTTACAGAAATTTTATTTTACTGCCTTCAACTCTTGGTCACTGTTTATCTGGAGCTATTTCTGCCAAAAATTCCTTTTTTTTCAGATCTTGCTACCTAGCCTGAGATGATTTATGATACTATTTAACTTGACACCTGAATGGTTGTTGCAATGATAATATGCTAACTTTATTCCATTACTTCCATTGCTATTGATTCTGTTAGTTTTTCTTATGTGTTGGTATAAAGATGGTCTGTTTCAATATGTGAAAACCATGTACCCATAGGAATTAATTTCATGCATTTTTCTTTTGATGAAAGATTTGTAATATTTTCAGAAGCAATATCCCTTAACAAAATCAAAGCTTCCAAACTAGTTTTACAGGGAAATACAATTCTTGACTTATTTAATCTTTTATGAGCTAGTGTATGGCCACTTTTTAAATGCAAGTTTCTGCAGTTTTTATCATGTTTGATTTATAAATTTATTACTTCACATTAGCCTACAGTGAATTACCATCAGCATATTTTACTTGTCTAGACTATAGCCTCTTAAATATAATTTATGTCCTGATAATGAAGGTAGGGATTTATAGAATCCTGAAGGACTACCCCTTAATGCATCTTTCTTTTGTCTATGTTGCATCTTTCCCTCTATGCATATCTGTAACTCAAGAGAGTTCTTCTATCTTATTTGTCACCTTGGTAGACCCACCATTTGCCAGGGCTGGGTTCTACAAAGGCAAATGCAGGATCCTGCCCCTGGGGAAGCATAACCAGTACAGGATGGGGCTGACCTGCAGGAAAGCAGCTCTGTGGGGAAGACCTTGGGGTCCTGGTGGACAACAAGTTGTCCGTGAGCCAGAAGTGTGTCCTTGTGGCCAAAAAGGCCAGTGGTATCCTGGGGTGTATTAGGAAGAGCATTTCCAGCAGGCTGAGGGAGGTGATCCTGCCCCTCTGGTGAGGCCTCACCTGGAGTGCTGAGTCCAGTTCTCGGCTCCCCAGTTCACAAAAGATGAGGAACTACTGGAGAGGGTCCAGTGGAGGGCTACAAAGATCATTAGAAACACCTCTCTGATGAGAAAAGGCTGGGTGAACTGGGACTGTTTAGCCTGTAAAAGACAGAGGGCAATCAATACATCATTTATTGATACATACACATATCTGAAGGGTGGATATGAAAAGGATGGTGCCAGACTCTTTCCAGTGCACACCGGCACAAATTAAAACACAGGAAGTGCCTTCTGAATATGAGAAGAAGCTTCTTTACTGTGAGGATGACAGAGCACGGGATGGAACAGGCTGCCCAGAGAGGTAGTGGAATCTCCTTCTCTGAAGAATTAAAAACCTGCCTGGACATGATCCTACGCAACCTGCTCCCATGCTTGAGCATTGAACTAGATGACCCCCAGAGGTCCCTTCCAATCCCAACGCTTTTGCTATTCTGTGATTCTGCACATCTATTCAGAAGCTGAAATTGATCAAACATTGGCAGATTGTTGATTGTCACTAAAATAGCTCTAAAAGTTGTTTAACCACTGTAGTTGTTGCAACAGGGGATGAACTTTTCACCCCAATGCACTATGTATTGACAGCAATGGTAGTATGGAGATATGTCTGTATGGAGATATCTTTGTTTCCTTAGAAATCAGGGTGTTTGAGATTATTACAAATTAAAACACTTGCTAATATATGCTATCAAGAGCAAAATAAGTAAAAGATAAACAGAGAGGCAAACTCTTCCAGTAGCAGGAGGCATGTGCTCATGATGACATCATCTGTTACATGGTGTGGGAATGACCAGGAGTAATTCTCTGCTTGGGAGCACTGGCATGGAGCTGTGACTTCCACAGGACGACAGAAGGAGCTTTGCTCTGTTAGGATGTTAGGGAATCTCCAGGAGTAATTCTCTGCTTGGGAGCACTGGCATGGAGCTGTGACTTCCACAGGACGACAGAAGGAGCTTTGCTCTGTTAGGATGTTAGGGAATCTTGTGCATGACATTTAGTGCTTACAGGAAGAAATGGTATTAGCAAAGGTTAAAACGCATCAGGACTTGCAGGAAGATTATAAAAGATGTCAAAATAAAATCGGAACAAAGAAATTACCTGTTGCATCTTATTAGTGGGAACAAAGTATTCCCCTCCTCCATCCCACAGAATATGTGTCACTGGTAATTTTGCATGACTACGAGCACATAGATTTTCAGACAGAAATGGTACCTGGAACACACAGAGGGGAGCACACAGAGAGATTAATCCTACTAGAGGAAGAGAGTAGTATATGCAAATTACAGTCAGAAATGTAAAAAAGATTGAGTGCATTGCAGTGTGGTTTACTTTGCATTCCATAATCAAAGCAAATAATTCCTACTTCTACTCTATTTATAATAGATATTTCTTCTTCTGTAGATTTCTGTGGCAATGAAAGTGAATTAATCTCAAACTCTATCTCTTTTATATTCCCCAAATCTACATTTTAATCATAAGGGTATTTTATATCATTTGACTTAGGTCTTATCACTGTTATAAGACTGAGAGGTTATAAAGATCATTAAAGCCAATGGGGTACCCTCAATGAAAATGCAATGATAAAGTCTGTGCCTTTTTGTATGCCTTCCTTGGGAGCATTAATATATTGAGTGATAATCCACAACTGCATCTCAAGTGTTGTTTACAACATAAATGGCACTGAAATTCAGGCAATTAGTACAAACTCTTCACAGAGCCAGAGATGCAAACAGCAAGTTGAAGCAGCACAAAATCCATCAGTGCTGCTAGACATTTTTACTGCCTTTCTGAGTGAAGTTTATCCTCGCTTTCAACAGGCTATGAAAACATTTCAATAAAATATTTCTTTTTAATTGCGAATCCTTCAGGAGTACAGCACTGAAAGGTGCCATCTGAATTTTTGCCCTCAATTCACCCACAGTCACATGTACCTTAAAAACAGAAGGCATATGAGAAGCCACCAAACACTCTTCTGGGTATCTCCTAGGAAATATCTGATCTCCAGCACACAAGGCTTCAAAATGATGTATTGTGGCCCAAAATGTGCACTATAGATACAAATAACTTCCTCTTAGTCCTCTTAGAACTCAGGGCTCTGCTCTACAATAGTGGTGTATTAGTTTTTCTATGTCAGATGGAAACTGTAGGGAAAATAGTACTTTCATTGGTTATTTTGATTTTAAGGTTCCAAGAATAATGGTAAGCATTGTAAAAAGTAATGGGCTGCTTATTATGGAGCTGTGGGAAGCTATGTCCTTTAGTTTTTCTGTTTTAGAGCAGTATCATGTGTCAAAAAATACTGAGCCAAAAATATGTAAGGCCAAGAATTTTTCAGACTGACACCTAGCCTTGTCCTGGTGGAATATTGACCCAGTAAATGGATAAGCTTTAGGAAGAGCAACTGAATATAGTCCAGGACAGGACACTCTGCTAGCCCAGAGCTTAGCATTTTTCTCTGACAGGTAGGAAATTTTAGCTTAGTTTGCTGCTATTTTAGCAAAATAGGAGAAAAGTTGCGCATCTACTTATGAATGAACATTTGTGTTGCTGAACTGCTGGTGTAAAGACTGACATGCTTCTTTCTTTGGAGCTGTAGTCAAAAAGGACGAAGTGATTATCTCAGTGAGAAGGTCCATGCCTCCAAATCCTCAGCAGGGGAAGATGACTCCTTCCTGTACAGAGATTTGTTTTCAAAACCTGTAGAAAATCAAGGGTCTCCAGATGCCCATCTCCTACAATGAGCATCTATGCACTGGGTGCTGGCCTTTGTGAACGCCGTGCTGAGACTCCAGATCAATGTTAACATATTCCAAGTGTTAATTCCAATTTGAAAAAAACAAAAATCATCTCTGCTTACTGCCAGCTAGTCATTCTTTTTGCTTTACTCATTCATCTTGCATCCCTCTTCAGCTATATTTATGTCAGTCTCTGTGTGAAAGAGTAAATGGTTAAATAAATGGGGACTAAGATGAGTTTTGCCTCTAGCAAAATTACCATGAACAGGAGCCATAGGCACCTTGTTCTTCCTCTGTAACAGATTAAATAAATGTGAGAAGATGGGGCTGGCACTGTGGAGCTGAGCCTGATTCTTTCATGAAGAACAAGAACTATCAGGAACATTAATCATACTGGGAAAGGGAATTTTTGCCTCTCTACTCACTTTTGCAGCAGTGACATTTTGTAGTGAATATGTAAAGAAGCCTGGAATACCTTCTGTTGTACAAAACAAAAAATACTCAATATGAAGCACTTGTGTCTGCATGCAGTTTCATGCAAACTAAAATCTCTACTGCAACCCATTGTCTTGATGTGATGTAAATCATGTATGAATGTTTCAGGGATTTTGTGTCTGAGTTCATGTTACCATGTAAGGTCTTATTCTATATCATTACAATAATTTACACAGGAGAAAAAAATGCTGGTTTTCAAGCTAAATAAGAAAAATTGCTTTTTAATTTGTGTAGAACTATAAATAAGCTAAATAAAGTTACATCTCTTCTGTGGTATTTTTTGATGCAGGATCCGTGTATTGTTAATGAATGTGACTAAAGAAAAAAGCAAGCATGGTGTTGCACATTTTATGAGTCATGATTTAAACAGTTATAATTTCTAACTTATTTTGGAACTTGACATCCAAATACTGGATTTAGCAATCCAAATTCTGTCATCCAGTCTTTTAAATTCTTGCTATCTGGAGTAAGGAAAGAAATTTATTTTATCTTGCTTTTAAGTTTATTTCCTTTACAGATTATTTGCTTTACAGACTAAATTTTGTAAAGTTTCAGTTATTTCATCATTTTTAGATCTGAATTTCTAGCTGCTGATGTGAATAAGATAGTTATACCAGAGCCTGACTGTAAGGAAAAAGATGTAGGGTGATACCCCCATATGATAAATGAATATTTTGGTTTCAGCTTTTAGTTCTCAGTAAATAAAAGGTCCCACATTATGTCTGTTGCTCTGAAAGCCAGTCTGCAGATTTCATATACATTTCAAATTGTGCAGCATGGATGAACTCTGGGGATTAGAGACACAGAAGAGCTTTTTTTCAGTTTCTGTTTTGCAATCCATGATGTAAACAATTTGATCTCTTCTCCTGTGGTTTGTGCTGATCTTTAAAACTATCAGAATATGTATTTGCATATCCTTTTCTTGGAAAAATTACCTGCAACAGGAAAGCAAAGCATTTATCCTTTGTGGGTGGAATAATGCTTTCCCATGCATTATATGGGCATTAGCAAGTTCAACAATATTCTGTACTAGCAAAGACTTGAATTGAGCCTTGCAAAACTGGATTATGTTCTATGAAAGCTTTGTGTTTACACTTGCAGTCAGCATAATTAATTTCCTTCTTTAGTGACATCTTTATCCCTTATTTATGCTGTGTTTTACATTTGTTTTGGGGAAAAAAGGAGGAGGAGTGAAACAGGCTGCAGCTGTTTTTCCATGTTCTTAACAGTGTGGGGCCTCTGTTACATCAGAGCAATGTTTCATTGTGAGAATAAATGCTAAACTAGTTGAACAGTGAGGTGAAAGTCAAAGTTTAGAATTACAAAAGCCTTCAGGCTTTTTTTCTTGATTTCTAAAATGAAGACAGAAAAAAATATTACAAAAACAACCTTCCATGCCACTGCTGTTATGTCAGGTCTACAGGATGACTTATTTTGTAGAGGTATCAAAGACCAGAATGCCTTGCCATAAAACTCTGCTCAGTGAAATTCATGGCAGACTTCTGGCATGGGATCCAGGTTGAATCCATTTGTGAGAAGCAGGAACAGGTGATTCTGCAGCTTCACAGTGTCTGGGCAGCAGAGTGTTGTGAAGAGTCTGACCATCTGTGGGCAAAAAAAAGAAAAACCTGTGTCCAGACATTTTGCCTTCTGTAAGCTGTAGGATGAGCGGTGTCCTCACAGTATCCACTTCCATTCTCAGGAGAGGGTGAGGGAGCTCTTCTAACAAGCAGTCAGTGCCAGCCCACTGTCCAGCTGTGTAGGCTTGGAGCAGAGTTTGTGTAACCAGATTTTCACGTGTTCAGTGACCACTGCCCAACATTTTTTGGTTTTGTTTTTTTTTTTTTTTTTAAAGGGGACATTCAAAAATCTCCAGAGAGAAATACTGCTGTCATTCAGGAAGCATGAAAGAAAAAATTTGGAATAGGCTATAAAATCTTGGCATGACTCTGAGAAAATATGCATATAAAGGGAATGCATTCTTGAAGATATATTTACTTTTAAAGAGTTTTTCTTAGGTAAACCACAAACTTAAAATAAAGCAAAGAAAGATTAGAATAGCAGCTGAGAGTAATTCAGTTAAAACTGTATAACAAAACCTCGTTCTTGACAGTCCTGTTATTTGACATTATTTTCATCCCTGGAGTTTTCTTTTCCAAGAAAGTCCTCAAAAAATCAGAAAAAATAGTAGGATGAGGTAACAGCAGCCAATAATGTCTTCCATGGAAGTCTTTCCTTCATTGACAGCCTGATGTTGAGAAAATTATTCTTCATTTATGATTGTAATATTTTCCTTCTGTTGTTTGCAATCACTCGTTATTCCTCGTGGTAGAGACAGACAAGTAGCTGATGTTTTTGCCCTTGACACTATGCTATTGCTAATGTTCATCACAACATTTCCTGATATCCATGGGCTTTTTTTAATGTGAAATTGCAAACACTGAGTATTATTCCCCCATCTAGCTTGTGTGGAGTAAGGCTACCTAAAGGATAGACTCTACCTAGAGATTAACCACACAAATTTGGATGGAGAAATGGCCACTCTGAGGACAGAATGAAATACAGATTGCACAGATTTATTAAATGCATTTCCTAATTTTTACTCATAAGCCTCTACAAAACCAGTAGCAGAAATTTAAAGGTTTCGTGAAAAAGCTTGACCTCTGCCCTTTGCCCTGAAACTTCTGCTGGCAGTGGAAGAAGTGCAACAAAAACAAATACCAGAGTCTTCATCCAAAACTCTGCATTGTGACAGGGAAATTTGAGTTCTTTTGAGAGGAAGAAATAATTATATCCTTTGTTATTTGTAAAAATGAGTTGAATTTTAGTCTGATAAAGAGAAATTAGATCTCATTTTTTAAAACATGCATGTTCTGAATGGTTATCTGAAAAAATGCCTACTTATGACAAAGACATATATTTCTAAGGAAAAAACTCTGACTCTGAAAGGATCCAGAAAAAAGGGCATATGTACCCAGATAAGTTTTATTTCAAACAAAACTGAGAACTATTGACCAAAGCGAACTGTTAATATGAAGGTCCTAGAATTGCTTTGAGGATGTTCTAAGATGTTGCCAGAAGGGGCTTAGTGTATACACTATTATTGGAGTCACCTTTACAACAAAAAGAAATACACAAACCAAGAGTATATTGGTGTGAACAAGTCAGTGCTGGATTAGGATCTCCTAGGAGGTCATACTTATTTACAGAGAAAACAGGGCATATGTCAACATCCAATCCCAATTGAGAATGGGCAATTAAAACAGTATTACTAAAAGTTACATTTGTTTAGCAAAGAACAAAATGTGTCTCTCAAAATACTTAGGACCTGCTTTCACAAAAGCTTTACTTTCTCAGGATCTGCATCATTTAGGGCCTTTGGAAATAAGCCTCTGAGTTAGCCATTTTAAATAAAAAAGAGAAGCGGATGAAATATCTGGAGAAACATCCAGCCAGATGTTTTTATGTTTGTGGTAATTTCCCATTCTCAATCTTTTGAGACATAGCACATTCAGAAAACAAAACCTTTATGAAAAAAGAATTCTTTTCCGATGGATTTGAAACAGATAAAGGGAATTGGGTATACTTATAAAGAGTATGAAAAAGGAGTTCAGAGGAAATCTTAAGGAAAGAATCTGTCACTACACCAGCATGATTCACTTTGTGGTTGCTTTTCTATGCCAATTTTTAGTTAATTTAAAAATGCGTGGTTAGAATATAATCTGTAGGAATGAAAATACCAATATTAATTTGCTGTTTCTACCAACAAAAGTTCCAGCACTTGTCTAGCTGGTACAGTAAAAATCTGGAGAACCCAAGATATTTTTAAGCTATTTTATTATAATATTTTATTATAATATTTTATTAATGTTAAATGTTAATATTAATAAAAATGGGGCATGATTATCATAAATATTTCTTGCTATGATACAAAGCATAGAAGGAATAGATAAACTGTGTTTATAGCAAATTCATTTGTTGGTTTACCTAGTCTGTCCATATCCAGGAAAAAATGCCTGAAAAAATGCTGCTTGGTTTCTGCTTCTAAAGCTTGAAGGAAACAAACAAGGAGCAATCTTGGCTTCTAGTGTTACTACTAGTTGAACATATGAGAAGAATAACTCTAGGTGACAGAATGTATTTAGGTGTTCCAAAAAGACAATATAGTCAAATTAATGAGTTGAAATAACATATGAAAAGAGTCAGGTGAATAAATACAGACTGTGTTTAAACAAAGATAAATATTCCATCCATGAGGCTGTCATAGCTAAAAGAAAAAAATAGAAGAGAGACAATACTAGTTTCAATAGCTGTGAGTCCTGATCTGCAAAGGCTTCCTGACTCTGAAGTCAAGGCAAATGCTTGTTACCAGGCAATGCAATTAAGCCATGATTTGCTGCAGAACAACTTTCTGACTGTGTGGGAAGGATCCGTCCTCCACTGGTGGATTTTAAAGAATTGAAGGACTCTAATAAATATTCTTCAGGAGAACAAGCACCATTGCTGGTCATAGCCTAACAAAATTTGGTGAGGACTCTGGCCTTCTATGAAAAGAGCTTCTGCTTCCCATTGCACTTGATGTAAGTGGAACCAGAAGCTTCCTTTGTGAAAGATGCTCATGGCTTTAATGAGTGAGTGTTTCACTGAATGAAAAACTGGCCTGATGGCTCTGGCCAGAGAGTCAATGGAGTTACATCCAGCTGGCATCCAGTCACCAGTGGTGTTCCCCAGGGCTCAGTACTGGGACCAGTTCTGTTTAATGTGTTTATCAGTGGTTTAGATGAGGGGATTGAGAGCTCCCTCAATCCCCAGTCAGCTGGCAGATGAAGCCAAGTCTGCTGGAGAGCAGGAAGGCTCTGCAGAGGGATCTGGGCAGGCTGGATGGATGGGCTGAGGACAATGGTATGAGATTCAACAACACTAAGTGTTGGGTTCTGCACAAGGTTTACAATAACTTCATGCAGTACTACAGACTTGAGAAAAGTGTCTGGCAAGCTGCCCAGTGGAAGAGAACCTGGAAATGCCTATTGACATCAGCTGAACATGATCCAGCTATCCTCCAAGTGGCCAAGAAGTAGTGGTCTGCATCTGCAGTAGTGTGGTCTTCATGATCTCATAGGTCTTTTCCAACCTAATTTATTCTATGATTCTGTGGCCAGCAGGAAGAAATGTTGCACCAGGAGAGGTTTAGATGGGATATTAGGAAAAATTTAGATTGGATATTATATTGGATATTAGGAAAAAAATTTCTCATAGAGGATTGTTGAGCATTGCAATAGGCTGCCCAGGGAAGTGGCTGGGTCTCCATCTCTGGAGCTGTTTAAAATAAGTACATGTGTGGCACTTATGGACATGGTTTAATGGTGGACTTGGCAGTGTTAGGTTAATAGTTGTACAGAACACAAGTGTTATTAGAGGCCTTTTCCGACCTAAATGCATCTGTGATTCTGTATGATGGTCGTTGCTGCCATCCAGCACCTTTGCATGAGGCAGACAGGTCATGACCTCAAGGGCTGTGAACTTTTGTAGTCACTTTGGAAACAGCAGCAAAAGTGACTATTCCCCTTAGATGTTTATTTTACATGAGTGCAGGTATGATTTACATGCATCTTTAAACAAGTATACCTATGGGCGATAGTAAATGTGCAACAGGAAAACAACCAAAAAGCCATGTCCTCATTGCAAAAGATAAAAGTAACACACCACTGAGCTGCTGTCTTAATGAACCCTAGAATTACTTGCTAGACTGCTCTGGTTGCATTTAGCAACTCCGAAGTGATTATGAATAGAGAAGTTCAAAAATAAAAGAAAAATAATTTGTCTTTAGATTTCTTAATAGTTTTACTATTATTGAAAAAAATTAATAGAGAAATAAATTCCTAAACAGCTCAAAAGCTGAAGTGCAATTAAGAGGTATGGTACCCTTCCATAGGTCAGAGTAAATGTCATTGTCTGCATGAAAACCTTTAGAAGGGTGGAAATGCATTGTTACATGACTTCTGCCCTGTAGGGATAACCCAAGAGAGAAAAATTCAAATATAGTTTTAAAAGTCAAGGAGGAAAATTTAAAACACTCTAACCTTCTGGTGTTAATTGTGGTATTGTTCATAACGCAATTTTCTTGGCACATCACTTAAAGTTGTTTTTCAACTGACTCATTGGAAAAAGCTTATTCATTCATCAGAAAATAATTCAGTATGAAAATATCTATTTAGCAGACTTGTATTAAAGATGTGGCATGCTCTGAGGGAACTTTCAGTGTTTCCCTTTCCCATGGCAGAGGCTCTAATGTTGGTGGTGCTGACAGCTCTGTAAAGTGCTGTTTGTGGATGATCTCCTCATGGCCATGAAAAAGAAAACATCTGAATTTCCAGTTGAAGGGAAAATGTGAATTGTTGGACTTCAGTTATATAGATCCAAAGGGCTCCTGTTTCTTCTTCCACGTGCAAATGAGCATAAGAGGGAGAGTTGGTGGGTGAAGCACATTATACTTGTCCTGGAAAGGAAAGAAATAGAAGTCATTACATGGTTTCTGCAGACTAAGTGAAAAGCTGTGAACTTCACTATGAATTTATGAATCAAAATGTACATTTCATGGCCCATTATTTTACTGAAGTTGCAAAATCATGCACTTCCCCTTTCCAAGATTACATGCAAAATGTAGTTGATTCAAAATCTAGATTACTATTTCTTTTTATGAAGGAATAGAGATAAAAATTAGGCAAATTAACTGGATATTCCCATCGAGTATAAACTGATATATTTGTTATCAGCTGGAGATATTTTATGGATCAAAGAGTATTTCAAAACTAAGTTTTCATTTGAATGTACATATTGTTATTTGTGTGACTAAAAGCTTAATTACGTTGCTAGGGATTCATTTGCTGGAACACGGACAGGATGTGTTGTACTCATACTGAGCATGTCTGGTTTTGAAGTCTTCTGCTGGATTGCATAACTTCAAAATTTTATAGGTCTTGTCACAATATTAGAAAAATTGCCTTGAAATGCTATTCTCCATTCCCTCATCTCTCTTACTCAAATCAGTAACAGAATTTCAGTTTTTTATGTCTAGAAAGTAAATCTTGTGGAGACTTCCCACATTTACAGTCTGATGCCATTTAAGACTGGAATCCCCTGAAAGAATTCTGCCTCTGCTAAATCAAAACTTTTATAATTGACTCAATGGCTGAGCCAAAGGATTTGCTCTATGCTCAGCATCTTCCACATAACCAAGGTAATAAACCCAGAAAAAATAATGAAACATGATGTTTGCACATTTTGTTAGAAAGCTATATAGTCCAGAATCCTAAATTACTCTAACTTTAGTCATTCAGGAAACCATTCTTCCTTGTATTCTATCACACTTAACTGAGGAATATGAAACACTGGAAAGGCTTTCTTACAACAAAAAATTTAATACAGAATAAAGCAAGTAGCATTTAAAGTGCACTGTGGATTTGAGAGAAACATTTAGAATTTAACATGCTGCATCAGCTTTTTAGACTTGGGTAACCTTATTTTAGCTTTTATTTATATTAAGATTCTTAACTATTTCTTCTTTCTTTGGCTCTGAAAATGAAAGCCCAATGCTAACAGACCATTAAAATACTGTGACAGAGATGCTGGAAACTTAAATGATGTATAAGGACAGGGAGTAGAAAGATATTTTTCATAATTTACTATTGTACATCACATTGGTCCAAATCTTTAATATACAAATATTTGACAGTGCCAAAAGCTACCTTAGTTAAAAGAAAGCTATTCTTAGGATAGGCTGCAATGCAGTTATATTTTTCTGCTTCAAAATCTTGAACTGCTCTCTTAGTAACCTTTTTGTTGCTGCGCCACTAGACCATAAAAAAGAAAGATAGTTTTATATAGAAAGGTTCTTGCTCAACTTCTGAGACAATAAAAAAGGAGGTCATAGGTGATACTTCTATTAGTGTTGCCTTGTTTATGTCACAAATAATTTTTTTTTCTAAAATTTCATATAAACTCACTGATTAAAAACATCAAACCCGCTCAGTTTAGCATTCAAGTGATTGTAATAAAATCCATCCTTCTGCTTTCTCTAGAATTGTTCAGCTCTAACCTAAGCAAAACACTTAAATACTTCTTTCTTACAAGGTCTATTTATTTCAGAGAACTCTAAAGTATACATTTGCTCAGTTCTTTTGATCTTCATTGCACAGATGGAAACAAACCCAGAAATGTGTGTAGGAACATGCTCAAGCTGTTCTGCTGGAGAAGGTTTTGTGTGCCTTGGAGTCTTGGAGACCCTTTGTCCTGTTCTCAGGGACACAGCTGTAATACCTGGCACAGAACTCTAACTGCACTCAAATGCACCAGTCTGGCTTTTTACTTAGCAGGAGAGCAAGAGAAAATACTGAATACTGATTGCTAAAGCAATGATATCTTTCATTTTCAGAATAAGGAGACAATGTAGGTATATATGAGATAGTTTCTTGACTGTTACAATGGAAAAAATGCCTTCTCTGTGGTGAAAGTTTAAACACTGTGATCAAAAAAATCAAATACATCAGAGATTAAAATGCCAGCTTGTTTGTTAATTTTACATGGAAATGGCTTTTTCTTTAATAAAAATTGATAAATGCCTGTATTTAGTTCTTTTGCCTATAAATAAATATAAATAAAAATTTTATAAACTACAATATGAGTTTTGATGAGAATCATGGTTAGATTTAGACAGTTCAATATAATTATCTAGCCTGCATACCTAGGATAAGACAGATATACTCAAACAATATCTGAATGACTGCCACATCCAGAGGAAATATACTGTTATCTGTGATCTTGATACATCACCCCATGAATTATTACTTATTTTATCAGAAGCTGTTCCCTCATCCTTGGATATAATATGAATAAAATCTTTAATAAGGCCGATGGAACAATCAGAGACTGCTGTTTCTGAAGATGACAATATTCTCCTGTGACGCCTCCATGACCTGCCTCCTTGCTATGCTTTCCTGGTACAAGAGTAATGCTCACACTGTGGTCAAGTGCCACACTCAGCTTCTGAAAAGAAGAAAACTCTTTCTAGCAGCAAATAAAAAATGCCAAGTGATGTGGAACTAGAGAGAAAGATGATGATTTTGCTTTAAAAAAGTGATATTTCTGACACTTTTTACACTGTGTGCCTCGTCTACTCTATTAAGTAGCATTCACATTTGCCAAAATCGCCAGCTTATATGAAGGAGGCAATGGAGCAGAAAAACAAGGTAACCCAAAACCCTATGGAACTAATCCCATCCTTGGCCCAAACTGATAATGCTGGAGTCATCTGGTTTTTCATTGTGGACTGATGAGATCTCTGTAACATGATAGAAAACATGTCATAGCATCACAGTCACAAATTTGGCATAACAGGATTTAAACTGAGGGGCTGTGGGGAAAATTGATCCTCAAAACCAAACTGCTGCAGATGTTCTCATTACATTGAGCCATGTGGCAGGAGGGGGAGACCTACTAGATAGGGGAAATGTAAATGGCTCCTTACTAGGGGAGGTAAAATAATCCCCTCCCAGCACTCATCACCTTCCCAGGTGCCCTTACAGAAGAGGCCCTGGGCCTCTGAGGGTCAGGCAGATGACACTAGAGAAAAAAATCTGCCTGGAGGTGTCTCCCAGGTGCACTTCCTCTGCCAGAGGGATCACAGCCTGGGGTGTTAGGAAGTAAAGAAGAGCATTTGTAGGAGATTATTCCCTTCTGAGGGGACCTGAGGACCCTGTATGTCAAGTGGACCCTTCTCACAGGGAAGCCTGCTGCCTCCCTGGGGCCTGGGTATCGGGTATTACCAGGACACTCCCTGAACTAATTCAGCCTTCTGATTATTACCCAGGATGCTGATTCGGAGAACACCTTAAAACAAAGGGGTGCAGAAAGGGCAGACACACTTAAAGAAAGAAATCCTGAAGACTCAGACCAGGCTGTCCCTCTGGGGCAAAAGATGAGCCAATTATGAGTTCAACCATAAGGGAAACCATCTTCTCCCTCACCTTTGCTGTAGGCAGCTAGAGCTGCCACAGATCTGCTTCTTTCACATTACACTGAAGTCCAGAGTGGGAGGGGGAAAGGCATAGGAGGATTTTTAAAAATGTTTTTTGGGTTAGCATATCACATAATCAAGGCCTGGAATACAGATGGGAATTTCCAGTCTGGGAGCGGTGAAAAGCCCTGCATATCCTGTACAGGCCTGAATGGTCACCTTCCTGATTTTGATACTGTGGTACAAGGTTTTTGGGTGCTCTTCTACACAGCAATAACAACAATAAAACCAGAACCCAAAATTCATAAACTACAAAGTCTCCTGTATAAGAACAAGGACAAAATCACCGTAAATGACGCTCTAGGTGTTGACAGTCAAGCAGGGGGATTTGATTTTTTTTTTTAAGTTTGGATTGAAAAAAATGCAAACCAGAGAACAAATATAATATATTACAGTCATTTTTCTGTTCTAAAGTGCCCCTCAATCATGGTACCTCAAATGGCTCAGGGAAAAAGATTCAGAGATAAACTAATTAACTAAGTAAATAAATAATTTTGTTCCAGCAGAGACTTCTGGAGAACAAGATTTTCCCTGTAAAACAGTGATTCTGGGAGGGGCCCAAATTCTTGCTACCCAGCTGCTTTCAGCAAACAGAAATTAATCCTCCCTTGCAGCACTCAGAAGGACAGTGGGCTTTTCCCTGGCCAGGCCACTCTTGCAGCTTTCAGTTTTTGGAAATCTTTGGAATAGATTCAAGTTTCTGAAATTCTCTAGAATACGCTTTCATGATAGGAAATGGTCTATGTGAGCACAGTCTTAAAAACTGTCTGCCTTTGGGAAACACTCTTGCTACTGTGCAAATAAAATTTATGCACTAAAATATAATCTGGTGTTATTTTGTGAGGGGTATGGCTTCTCCTACATCTGTTTGCCTGGAATGAATGACATCTCTGACCTTTCTGATTTTGACTGCAAACAAAAATCCATTTGCTGTATTCCCATTTGCATTTAATTTGCAATTTCTGATGAAATTTTGGGTGGGCCTGTTCTGGAGAAATCAGGACCTGGGTCACTGAGCCATAACACTGAAATGTCATCAGCCATGGTGAGGATTACCAAAATCAAAATATCTTCTTTCTGCCCATTTCCCACAACTACAACCCCTCAGGAATAAGAAGGATGATGGAAAGGACTTGGAAATGTTGGTGGATGAGAGACTGGACATGACCCATCAATGACTGCTCACAGCCCAGAAAGCCCAAATTTGTTCTGACTCCATCCAAAGCAGTGTAGCCAGCAGGATGAGAGAGGGAATTCTGTCCTTCTGCTCTGCTCTGGTGAGACTCCACCTGCAGTGCTGCACTCAGCACTTTGTTGGAGCGAGTCCAGAGGATGGGCACCAAGGTGATGAGAGGGATGGAGCACCTCTCCTATGAGGAAAGGATTGTTCAGCCTGAAGAAAGGAAGTCTTGGGGTGACCTAAGTGAGCCCTTTCAGTACCTGAAGGGAGCCTACAAGAAAGAAGAAGAGACTTTTGACAAGGGCCTGTAGTGACAGGACAAGAGTGAAAAGCCTTAAAATGAGAGTAGGTTTAGATTAAATACCAGGAAGAACCTCTTTTCCCTGAGGGTGGTGAGGCACCAGAACAAGTTGCCCAGAGAAGTTATGGGAGCCCCAACTCTGGGAGGCATCAAGGTCAAGCTGGATGGGACTTTGAGCAACCTGGTCTAGTGGAAGGTGTTCCTGCTCATGGCTGGGGGCTGGAACTAAATGAGCTTTAATGACTTTTCCAACCAAAGTCATTCCATGATTCTATGATCCAGTTCTATGATTATATGACAAGGTAACCAACAGAAATTACTCCAGCTAAAGTTATAGATAGAGATTGATATATTAGATGATATGTGCAAAATATCTGGGATTTTTCTCTTTTGTTCAACAATATAATGTGAATGGGCCTCAAAATGGAGGAAAAAGCAATTAATTTCTACTTAAAGCTACTATATATTGCAGAAGAAGGATGAAATGGTTTCATACAGAAAAGAATGTGACCTACCTAATAATACTCTATTAGAGGAAGACGCATATCCTTTGAAGTCACTGATGTTGCATCCACTTGTCTTGTGACTGTGCTTCCAGAAATTCACTTTTACAGCTAAATCCAATGTTTGGTAAATGTGTCTAGACTGTAAACATATTGTTTTGACAAAGATAATAGAAATTTGCATCAAAGCATCTCAGTCACAAGCTGTGTGTAAAACCAGATAGTCTAAAACCAAGTGTTTTCCAAATTTTTAGTGTCTGGACAATGTGTGCAGCTTTAAACAGCTGGTCTGTTGTCTTAAATTTTGAAGTTCACCATAGTACATTGGGTAAAACATTATAATCACATTTTTCTCAGAGTTTTCTCATGGATTGCCTTCAGCTGCTTCTATAAATGAGCAGTGTTTCTCAAGTCTTGTTCCTCTAGACAATCCCATTCTATGCATGTGTTTAGTGATGTGTTTATCTCTTGGAAGAGAAGTGTGTTATAACCACAATTTTGCACCACCTGGGAAGTGTACAGCCTGCCAAAACCAGCAGCAGATTTCTTCTACTTGCAGCTGCACAACTCAGTGAAGTGTAAGTTTCTTCCTTGAAGCCCAGCTCCTCCCAGTGTTTGCTGGAGACTGGACATCCTCAAATAGGACAAAAGAAGGTCTAGGGGAGGCAATCTACCTGCAGGCATGTGGCCATGTCTGACCTGTTTCAGAAAGCCTTCAAGGCACCTGTGTGGTCTCACTGTGTGTTAAAAATTACCAAGGGGGCAGCCTAATAAAATACAGGTGCACCGAGTACTTCTCAAATCAGGTAATATTAACAAGTTTGGACTTCCAGAGATTTATAAATATGCATCAGGCCCCTAAACATAAAGTCGTAAGAAACCAAAGTACACTATTAGCTTCTTTCTAAGACAGCTGTAAAGCAGAAGGGCATATTCAGAGGATGCAAACATCAGGAGAACCTGCTTAAGGTTGAAGTTGTCACAGGACCTCACAGAAATGCAGACGCTGTCTAGGGAGAAGCAAGAATCCTGGACTGTGCCAGAAAATCCTGGCCACGGGGATTCAACCCCCTGAGGACTGAATTGAGGATGGGGAGCAGCACAGCAGCACAGGGATTGTCATGGCAGCCTCAACTGCACCCTATGCTTTTTTCTTGCCTATTACTCTATTGCTAAGTCTACATGCTAAGAGCTGTCTAAGCCTCTGCTCGGTCACCAGGACATGAATCTCACCTTTGCTGGTTATTAAAAGGCCTGTCTATTGTCATGGGTCTGTGTTTTGTGGGACACAGTGGAGCTGCAGACACTAGGGAGTTTGGCATCACAGTGAGCACAGGGAAGTCAAATACCCTCTTCAGATGTTCCCCAGTACTTTATTCCTCTGCTGAAATATTCCTAGATATATTATAATGTCTAATGTTCCCTTTTTGACCTCAAGGTCTTCAAATTATGTCTGACTTCTGTGGAAGTTAAAGATTTTAAGATTTGCATTTACAAATATCCTAACCAGATCTTGGAGAACAAAATTGACAGCCTGTTTGCATTGCTTGCAAATGTCCATTGTTGGGAAAACGGTTGTGTTGCAGCAAACCTCATCTCCAGTAATGTAGAAAAAAAGAAAATTCTTGCATCAATCAGCTATCCCAGCTGCCCTGGGGAAAGGTAGCTGGAGCCTTGCATCTCCTAAAAACCAAAATTAAATAATGTGCTGTGAAGCCAGAGTTTTGCAACCTTGCAAGGCATCTGAGACAGAGGTCTCAGTCAGTCCTCTTCCCCAGTCCTGGCAACATCCCTGGATGGAGGGCATTGCTACAGGAGGCAGAGCTGTAGCCTGTGAGCCTTGATCTTCATCTTTAGGATTTAGAGACCAGTAGCTCCTGAGGGTGCAGAGACTCCTTTTAATAATAACAAACACCCGAGGAGTTGAGAAAAACAGAAAATATTTAATCAATGAAACCAGCTGCTTGTTGCTTGTGTGGTCAGGGAGGAGGTGGAAGGTGCTTATTCTTCCTCTTGGGCTGCTCCAAGCAGTACCTTCAGAGCTTCTGACTCAGAAATCTTCATTCACTGCAAATCTTAAGTGAAGCATTAGTGCCTTTCAGCTGGGAAGGGCTGGACATCATTCAGTGAACTCTGACAATAGCCCTGATGTTTTCATGTCTATCTCCTTCCAAGAGCAGCCTGCCTGTCCATGATGTGTGGTGCTACAGAACTTTCCCCAGTATTACAAAGAGCACACTTGCCACTGCTCAGCTGAGGAATCCACCCAGCTGTACAGGGTTAGAGAACTTCTTGAAGATTTCCTATTAGGGTCTCAGTTTCTCCTTTCACCCCTGCCCCTTGTTTATCCCCACACTTTGAGCAGCTATGCCCTGCCCCAGCACTTCAGAGAGGAGAGCAAGCAGAACCACCCCTAGCTGCAGTGGAGAGGGAAGGGTGTGTAGCCCATTTCCATCCTTTCTGTGTCTGCACTGCTGGGACAGGGCCAAGAAAGCAGCAAAGACCAGGAAATCACACTTGGTAATGCTGTTATCAGTGGGTGTTGGGGACAATTTACTGCTGATACTTTTGGTACAAAGATATTGTGGGAGTAGAAATATGTTGCCCATCTCTACTTAGTCTTGAACAAGTGACGGATGCCAGGAATGAAGGAAGAAACAAGTGACTGTGGACAGTGCTGTTAATGCTTTGTGTTGACTGGGAGCCATTTCCCTCCAGTGTAGCACTGCACGCACATGCCTCTTGAAAATAATCTGAGAGGATATCCTAAGCAGTGCTATTCACTTCATAGTTTTTCACTAAGATTGACAATACTGTTGATTTATAATTTACTGATCTGATTTGAGCTCATCCATGTCACCCCACAACCCAGATCACTGAAGCAAAAAAGTTTGAACTTTCATCCTCTGGGCATAACTCTCTCTAGAGGCACTAGTCCCTGTGGAAACAATTTAGTTGTTTTGTTGTATTTGACAGTTTTACAGCCATCATAAACAACATGAAATGACCTTACTTTGAAACATTGGGGCGCCTTGTCCTGCCCTGCCTCAGGTCAGACTGAAGACAGGACAGAGTTCAGCACAGCTGAAGAAAACACTCGTGTGAGCATGCTCACAGCTTAAAAGCAATCAGGATTAAGGACCATTTATTTGTTGGCGATTCCTTAAAACTGCATTTTCCAGCAAAAAATAAGTCACTCCAGTCCAAACCCTTTGCTCAATGCAGGGTCAATTCAAGAAAGTTTCTGTGGTATTTTTACTCACCTATAGTAAATAACTTTGTTTAGATCATCTCCTATATATATATGTATATAAATATATATATAGACACACATACACACACATATTTACATATATATATACACACATACATACATATATGTATGTATATATATATATATATATATATATATATGTATATGTATGTATACAAAGGTACTTGAAGGAAAAAATCCAGCCAGAATAGATTCACATAACAGTGAAGTAGAAAGCCAGTCAATATCCAGCTTTCCTACGTTGTTTTTCCCTTCAAGCAAAAGTAAACAGAACATGGCATTTTGCCATGTACAGTGCTGTTACAGTTACAGAAAGACCTCTTTTCTTTGGACTGAAGACTTAATATCCAATGAAAACAGTGTTCACTGGTTAGCACAGTGTTGCTTGTGTTGAATGAAAAGTGATACTAGCCATGCACAACTTGCATACTGCATGTTAAATGGCTGACTCCAGTCAGATCGGCACAGAACCAAAGACTGTGGATTTCCAAAATCTCTCTGGGCAATAGAGCATTCTACAGCCCACCCCTTAAACTGTGACTTCATAAAATCTCTCTGACCTGAGGCAGGCCAGATTCTGAAAAACATGCCGAAAGGGGGGACTAAAAAGGCAATGAAGTCTTAAGTTTGATTTTAAGTTCTATGATGTAACGTGGAACCCAAAGCTTCAAAATACCGAGGTGCTGGATTTAAATAAATCTGTTGCAAGTTGCCATACTAATATTCCATTACAATATATCCTGAAAACATTGAAATTCTGCCACCAACTCCACTAGGAACAGAAAGTGCCACTATTAGACCTTCTCTGTCTCTCTAATGCCACTATGAATGTTGGGAGGGGGCTCATTTCTATAAAATCCACTGAAAATTTCATTACAGGAGAGAGGGATTGTTTGTATATCCGTGAGGATTTAAATTTGTCCAAACTGTAATGCAGGAGGAATCCAAAATGTTAACTTCCAATGCTTCAAATCTATCCTTGAAATCCCATTCTCTGAGGTCATACTTGCAATTCTCTTTATTAGGACAACTCTGCATTACAAAATAGTATCCATTTATTGCTAATGGTATAACTCTTGAGATTCTTGAACTTCCTTCATTTATGTCAGAGATGTTCCAAAAATACTGAACTAATACAAAATAAAAGATGTCCCAATGTTATTCACCTTCCCATTATCTATTTTATTATTTACTCCTATACCATTATTCTAACATATTCTAACATAACACTTTATAATAAAAAGTTTTAAGAGCAGTTGAATTTTTTTCAATTTTGTCAACAACATTTATCTGTGGAAATAGATGGAAAAAAGATGGAATTGTGAGGTTTTTCCTTTCTTCTATCATATAGACTTTGCCATCTGTATCACTGGTTTTGTAACATTTTTCATAACATACCTTCCTTCAGACAGGCAAGAAACCTGTTTCTGACATAATCATAATATGGCAACAGAGAGTAGGGGCTCATCAATATAGAACCTTGTAAATGTAAAATAAATATATTTCCCATGCTCAGAACATACAAACAAATCCAAAAGGAAAATAAATCTTCAGAAGTTAGAAGTTTTCTTCGATTAAGTATTTGAGAGTGATGAGTTTGGCAGTACCCAAGTTCCCAAAAAAAAAGGGACAACCCAATTTTCTCTCACTTGGTCCCAAATCTGCCTTCATCCCTCAGAAGTGAGAACCTGACCCTACCTGACGTGGTGCCCTTGAACTCCTCTAGGACTGTAGTCTGAAGGATCACCTCTGAGAGGAAGTTTCATCCTTGCTGTCAAGCAAAAGATGCTCATACCAAAGGGCAATCAGTGAGGCATAAAACACACAGGGGAAAATTATGAAGGTGAGGTGACAGATGAAGAAACCTTTGGGATCCAGGCCACTGGTATAAAGCCTAGAGTAAAAAGCTATACCTAGTTAAGAGAGGGAAAGAACACTGTTCTTGTGGGTGAGATCAGTGAACAAATTGTGTACCATCTGCAATGCAGAGATACAGATAACTCACAGAAAAATATTTTGGTCTAAGGAATAAGCTTCTGAAGAGATTCTGAAAGTACAGTTTTATCACTTGTAAACTTGAATTTACAAGGCTGAAATAGTCATCTGTTTAGTCCAAAGGGGAATAACAGCTAGGGAGTGTGGCAGTGCTGGTGCTGTCTGTGGTCTGGCTGGCTTCAGGAGCACTGCTGGACAATGTTGGACAGACAGCCACATCTGCCCCCCTCAGCAGGAGGAAGGCCATGGCCATGTGGGTCCCTGCAGCATTTAGCGAGCAGTGGCAGAATGAAAAGCTTCAGGCTGGATCTCCGAAACATTACAGGAAGGTCACTGTGTACTACAGTTCAGGACCAAATTAAAAGTCACACAGGCAAGGCAAGAAAATGTTCTGTTGAAGCAAATGTTAAAACACAGAAATACATCTCACCTGGCAGCTTGTCACATTTCACTGAAGTAACTGAGTGGGCAAGTGAGTTCACTGCACAAGCTGAAAGGATGCCTCCCTTGATATCTGACTTGATGGCAATAGTAGAGGCTGGATGAGGTTGCAGATCCTGGCAGAGACACTGTAGGCTTATTCCTCACCTTTTCATCCTGGAAAAAAAAAAAAAGAGAAGCAAACATTCAGGAAACTGAGTGACAGATGAAAGAAATGAAAGTTAAAGCCTTGAGGTAGCAGATTAACCTCTGAACAAGCATTGAACAGCTGTACATATGCTTTACACAGAGCCAAATCTAGAGTGAAGAAGAAAATTAGGGGAAATGGCCCATATTTTTTTAGTGGAAGTTTGTTGGACTGCAAATAGCATTTGAGGATAATGCATAACAGATGGTAACTTAGTGGGAAGGGAGACAGAAAGCAATTTACAGTATATAAACTCTTCTGTGAAATAGCAGGGCAAAAGAAAATGCTGAAGGGAATAGGGTAACTAGCAAATGGTACAGAAAGTGAAGGAGCTGTGGCCTATTTGAGATAAATGAGAACCTGCATCTGTTGGCTTTGTTTGGGCAAAAGATAAAGAGACATAGATATCCACTGAAAATAAAAAGAAAGGGGCAAAACGGACTGAGAGCATTAGTACAAATGCAAAGTAAATGTACAGAGGGCAAGTAAAACCTTGACTGAAGGAGGGTTTGTAGGAGTGCTCCACTGTCCTGTATCTAAATTCCAGCAAAGGAAAGGTTAGAAATCAGAAGGACTATATAGGACACACCTAGGAGTTAAAGAAAATGAATGAAAGCTTCTGTTGCTTTCAAATCTCCAGTGTAGAGGAGGTAATAAGAGAAGGAAAATACTATGCTTTCTTTTGTAGCCTCCCTTCATCTGCCCCATGGTACTACAGTCTTTTAACTGCTGGGCATATGCAGAACATGAACACCACATTACTGTGGTGCTTGGAGCATTAGGCCACACTTTACTTACAGTGTAAGTCAGACCAGGACCTCTATTAACCTTACCTGTAGGTCCTGTGTCTTGAGGGAAAGGGAGAAGGACCTCAAATCATGGTCTCTAATTTCCCAGCAAGGTGCTCTTAGCACTCAGAGATAAGTTGGGCTCAGACATGGATTCTTTTCATGAGGGCTTCTCTGTCTGTATGAATACTTGAACTCATATTTACCTGGACCAGGGAGAAAAACCATTTGTTAAGGCATTAAGTAAGGAGTGAGCATTAGCAAGTAAACATTTGAATATTAAAACCCCCAGAAATACTTAATTAAATACCCCAGAAATGAGGTAGCCTAGCTGAAGAATTGAGCTCTAATAAGTGAAAGTGTAAGTAGGAGATCTGAGATGAAGTGAGCAGCACTGGAATGCTAGTGCTGAAAACTGCAAAAGAAACCTAGGTACCTCTAAGCTAGAGTGACATTGTCCAACCATGACCATCTCTGTCCCCAAAATCCATAACTGAGCAACATCTAGGCTCTATATGCAACACAGAAGGAGAATGTGTTGGGACACAAAGCTGGGAGGAGTGGCTGGTACCACAGAATGCTGTGCTGTCCTTCAGAAGGACCTCAACAGATTGGAGAGATGGGCAGAGATGAACCATCTGAAATTCACCAAAGGCAAATGCATGGTCCTGCACCTGGGGAGGAAATACCCCAAGAATCAATATAGGATGGGAGCTGACCTGCTATGAAAATCCATAGAGAAGGACCTGGGGGTCTTGGTGGACAACAAGCTGTCCAAGAACCACCAATGGTATCCTGGGGTGCATTAGGAAAAGTGGTGCCAGCAGGTCTGAGGAGGAGATCCTGCCCCTCTACTCAGCCCTAGTGAGGCACATGTGGAGTGCTGTGTCCAGTTCTGGCCTCCTCGGGCCAAGAGAGACATGGAGCTTCTGGGGCAGGTCCAGCAGAGGGCTGCAAAGATGAACAGGGGACTGGAGCATCTTTCTTGTGGGGTCGAGTGAGTTGTGCCAGCTCAGTCTTGAGAAGAGATGACTGAGAAGATGACTGACATCAATGTCTGTCAGTATCTGGAGGGAGGGTGCCAAGAGGATGGAGCCAGGCTCTGCTCAGTGGCGCCAAGCCATAGGACAAGAGGCAGCAAGCAGAAACTGGGGCACAGGAAATTCCACCTGAATATGGGGAAGATCTTCTTTACATTGCAGATTGCCCAGAAGGGTTGTGGAGTCTCCCTCACTGGAGCTATCCAAGAGCTGTCTGGACAGAGTCCTGTGCTGTGTGTTCCAGGATGACACTGCTTGTGCAGGGAGGTTGGCCTTGTGTGGTCCCTTCTGACCTGACCCATTCTGTGACTCTGTGAATTTTGTAGCATCTACAGAACACAGCCTGTGGAGACAAGAGACACTGTAGCTGATAGACCTTACCAAGGGAAGGACAATTTTTAAGTATTGCATCTTGGTGTGTATCTCACCCAGACTGAGATAGCAGCAATTTGAATCCAGAAGAATCTCTGATTCTTCCCTGAAGTACTGTTTTATTCAGGCCACAGAGGAAGGAGAACAAGAAACTCACTTTTTAAGTCAGATTCTAGAGATTAAGATTGTTAATTATGATGTGGTAGCCTGCCTCGCCTTCCTTTCTGCAAGGCAGTATTTCAGAAGTCTGGAGGAGTATGGATACTATGAAAAAGGAAATGGGTAAAACACAAAATTCTTCTGGAAAAGTGGCCAGTTTTATTTAACATTTTAAAACAGAAATAAACATCTGAGAGGCTATTTATTGGCAAAATAAAACATGACAATTAAAATGGCTTTAAAAGCAGCAAGGATCTTGAAGTTGTAGTCAAGCTGAAAGCACAAAAAATGGGGAAAAAAAGTATTTCATAAAATTAATTCTCTATGTCTGTAATTAAGAATATCTTCCTGCGTCTGTTGTATTCTATTCAGCAGATATTTAGCTGAATGTAGGAGGAAAGTAGTAAGCCCCAGCATGTGTTGATGTGTAACTCATATATTTTAATGGGTCTCTATTCACTTCACTGCATCTACAGAACTCCTGCTAATAGCAAGTAATATTGTGTTAATGAGGTAGAGGTAGTGCAGACATATTAAAGGCTGTATAGACCTGTAACAACAAAGCCTTGAGAATGACACAGTTGAGATTAACAGTGTCCTGTGGATTCTCTTAAAATCTAGATCGAGCTTGTCCCTATTAAAGCACTAAATACTACAGCAGTTTGAGTTACAGTGACAGTCCAAAAATAACCAGAAAGTGGTTTTTATTGAAAGATCTAATTCTCAATACTGACTTATAACCGTTCACATGGGTACCAAAAAGTTTTTACTAAGATTTTTTCTCCTTTGACTCTGCAATTGGCAGCCAAATGGATTAAGATGATCCCACTTTGTCACAAAATCAAGAATCAGAGAATCACGGAATATGCTGAGTTGGAAGGGACCCTCAATGGTCATCAAGCCCATCTCCTGGCCCTGCACAGTACATCCCCAAGAGTCACACATGTACCTGACAACATTGTCCAAACACTTCTTGAACTCTGTCAAGCTTGGTGCTGTGACAACTTCCCTGGTGAGCCTGTTCCAGTGTCCAAACACCCTCTGGGTGAAGAATCTTCTTCTAATATCCAGCCTAAACCTTCCCTGAGATGGCTTCAAGCCACTTCCTCTGGTGGCTTCCTGTCCTTCCTCTGGCCTTCCTTCCTGTCATTGGTCACCAAAGAGAAGAGGGCAGTGCCTGCCCCTCCTCCTCATGAGCATCTTCTGTAGAATTGTTGTGAGCCATGGATGCACAGTGGCTGTTAATGTCCTAATCCAGCCTGCTGAAACTTTGCAAATACTGGAGGTGAGCTGGAACAATGTATGAAAACAAGCTACAGTTTGTAACTGACAATAAGCTTAAAAAAGTGTTTAAGCAGTTTGCTTCTATATGTCAACAGTAAACGTAGCTCAGCTGCTAAAAAGCAGTGGTTCCATAGAGAGGTTACACTTCACGGTGAGAAATGCATCTCAATTTACTAACACAAGTCAAGACTTATTAAATGCCATCATATGCATGGTGTCATTTGTTGACCTGAAGCTGGGCTCCCATGCTGTAGCATAGCAATTTAGCTATAGGATTGTGGTCCCATTGTACAAAGTCTTGTAGATTTATATAGATATAAATAGATTTATAACGGCAAATAAGGTTCTACCAATTTATGATCAAAGTTTACAGTCTCCAGGATATGTTAGGAAACTTATATAGCAAAACTGTGGAATTTTCCCAAAATGGATAAAAGGATAAACAAGATAAAGGCTTACAGATGGTTTTGTCTGGTGATATTTAAAGTTAGCTGAAAGTTGACTCCTAATAACAAAGGAAAACTTGCACCTCATTTGAAAATAAACATGTGCCTACTGTTCATCTCTCTACAAGACACAGGGAAACAGAAGTACTGGTGGAGGCTGTATTTACCACAGGCCAGCTGGAGGCTGGATAGCCTGGCATAAACAAGCTGAGAAAGGGACACTTCTCTGGGAGAGGAGCCTCCTCTTGTCTTTACTTTTTGTGTCATGCAAAACTGAGGACTCAGAGACTAATATCTAACCCTATTACCTGTTTCTCTTTGAGGTAATTATTCCCATTTTTCTTCATTCACTGTGCTATATTTTGCTGCATTTTGTTTTATTCAATGTCAGGTCATGTTTTAGGGTTTTGGACCCAAAATTCTTTGCATAGAAAGAAGGGATCATGGTTGCCTTGCATGGTCTTCTTGGACAAAAAATTAGTTGGCCTGCTTTACCTTTCTGAATAGCAGAGTACTCAAGAAAAAAAATTACTGACTCAAAAAATTGAATAATGAAGTATTTATATTAATCTTCTTTTATGTTTTGCAGAGGCAAATAAATCAATATCTTATAGACCTGCATAACAATCAGCAAATAAAACTGGCAGATAGTGAATGCAGAAAGATTTCCCATTCATGCCATAAGTGGTTTATGACAGTAATATATTATTGATGCTCTGTCTGCTCATAAGATTCAGATACTCTAAAAAACAGCTGAGCCCAAATGTCCCATAAGTAATTTTCCTACTGTACAGAGTGTCCTTGTCAGGCCTTCTGAAATACTGGCTGACCACCAAAATGGTAGAATAAAAGTATGCATAGAGTCTTAATCAATCACATTCCTCCCCAGTTTCATGAAAAAGTTAAAATTTTAAATTTCTTAGCTATGCCACTTTCTCCAGCCTGAGTATACCTTCTCCCGAGGTTTTCTGGAATTTTTCCTATTGCTTAGATGTGCTTAGATATGCTGCAAAAAACCTCCACACATCTAATATTCTCTCTGCTTCTTTCCTTCCCTTCCACCAAGCCTCATCATAGCCATTTCTAATTTGTTGCCTTGGGCTGATGGCAATTACCACTTAAGAAATGATGTCCTGGTGTGCGTATTTCAGAGCAGAGCAGATTGCTGAAGCACTGGTGTGAGGCTGCTGCTCTGAATTCCCTGATGTTCAAGCACACACGCAGACTTGCTGAGTGGGGAGGGCACAGTGTGTGGAGGAGCGGGATGGGAGCACTGGCAGCAGGTGGGAAGGGGGCTCTGTCTCTGCCCCTGTTCCTCTGCCTGTCCCACAGGGCACAGCTGCTGCCCCAGCCTCGCTGAATCAGCTGCACTGCAGCAGCAGCCTTCTCCTGGATGAAGAGCAGCACACTGTCTCAGATGGCCACACAGAAATCAGCAGTAAGAAATGGGGAATACTTCAGTAAATTACTTCCCATCTCAGCATCCAAGGTGTCACAGGTGAAATTTTCTGAAGAGGATGTCTGAGGTCTCAGATACAAGCTATATAGTTTGGCCTGTCCTGTTCCTGCATTAAAAGGCTTTCTCCACCTTAAATTGTAACTTTAAGACACACGAGCCACTCAAGAGTTAGATTGTATTTTTACTATGCAAAGTCTTCAATTTGAAGTTGTGAAACCAGAAATAAACAGGTTATACACATTATAAATTGTTTATTACATGCATTTCAGTAGGCTTGGGGAAGATGGTTATGTTGAATTATGCTAAAAAATTTTTGATAGTGTAATTCTTCTTCAATGAAAAAGAACTACTTTGAATACAATCTGATTCAATGCAACAATTCAATAAGAAGCTGAGGAATATTATAAGAACCAAGGCTCACTGCCACCAAAATACCAAACATAAGCTCAGCCTGTGCTGGATATTTTAAGGAGGGTGAATGTGTACCTTTATTATGGGAATGAAGTATGAACTAAGTAATGGTGAAGAACAGTAACTGTTAGAAAGAGATGATAGATGACTGCATAGGTGTTAGCAGCAAACAGAAAAACCCTACGAAAAAACCTACAAAAAGCCCCTAAGAAGCAACCAAGCAAATCTAGTTTTAATTAGGTATGGTTTAACACAGCTTAAATATACTTAAAAGTAACAAATACGCATTCCTCATTAAAGGGTGGAGAATGTAATAACTTTCTCACGGAGCCAGTATATCCTCCACAGTATTCAACAAGTGCCTGCCTGGCTTGAGTGGACAGCTGGTCCTGCCCTCATCAAGGAAAACATAACCGTTTTCCAGGGTTTTCTTGTTATCTTGAAAGTGTCTAATGTTCAACAGAATCTTGAGATACATACATACCTGAAACGCCAGGCTGACACTCCCCAGTAACACTTCCTAAAAATCAGTAATAAACTATTTCTCAAGAGATAGTTTTAAGATTTTTCTGCGCTTACATTTATTTTTCAGATATTTTTGAGTTTTAAAAATTCTTCTTTAAAAAAATTAGTCTTGAAATAAATTTGTCATGAATTTGTAATGAATTCACAAAATCAAAATGTAATAAATAAATTTGTACCCTTCCCTGTCTGTCAGTGAGACTATTTTCTCTGAAGAACTTCTCAATGCTTATATATTCCACTTGAGATTTGTTTGAAGAATAACTCCTATAATGTTTTTTCTCTTTCTATATGAAATTTTTGTGAGAACTTAGACTGGATCTAAATCAGAATCACAGAATTGGAACCAATTGTTTTACTGGCTTCAATAAAAATAAAAGTTTTTGTGTATGAATTTATTTTGTCATTCTTTGGCAATATTTTGAAGAAAATCCTGTCAAAGGACTGTGTAAGGACTTTCCCATAGTTAACATAAAATGAAATTAAAGAGTTATTACACAAATGCAAAAATTATAAAGCTGTAAACATTTTATTGCCTGTGGCATTGAACATAAAATGATATGGTTCACTGTGTAAAAAGTAAGAAGTAAAATCTCTGTAAGTAAGAATTTAAGGCATTCTGTGGATGAATTTACATAAGTATTTTAGGTTTAACTGGTGCATTTTTAAGCGAATTGGCTTATAGCACACAACAGTATTTGATGGCAAAAGCTGTATTCCTCTTGGCAGAAAATTAATTTTAAAAAAGTACAACAGGTACCTAATTGACTCAGATGCTAATTTAGTCCCTCTAAAATAAAGCCTTAAAGCGTATTTTAAATGGATATATGCAGAAAACAAAATTTTCACATTACAGAACCACTTCTACTGTCATGGACTAATAATTGATGAAGCCATAGCAAAAGCAGGAGCCATTTGTTTTGCCAACTTAAAAGAAAATGTTATCCTTCACTATCTGAAAATCAAATTATTTCTGAGATTTTTTTTTTCAATTTGACAGTTGCTATAGTGTCCACACTCATGTCCCACCTCTCTCTCTCCAGACTGAGAGGTTTCAGTTTTTCACAGAAGAGCTGTGTGCTGGTGAGGCCTGGCAGCCAGGCCGTGGAGGGAACACCTGGGCACCAGGACGTGCAGCCTGCAGATTGCTCTCTGCTGCTGGGGCTGCTTGTGCTCTCAGGCAGTCATTTTCCAGGACCCTGGGAATTTGCTCTTCAAGGGACATGGAAGGTCTGCCAGGGAGAAATGGGATGAAACTGGTACAGAAGCAATGTAATAATTCTTGCTAACCTATGTTAGTTTCCATAAGGAATTTCTCTTCTTGAGCTTTAAGGGGAGAAATAGGATGAGTGTGCCTATATGAGAGGATCCTATGCTCTCACAAGAGATCTGAGCAGAAAAGGATCCCATCTTAAGTGCAAATAAACTAATGTGTGCTTCCTGGGAAAGAGATAGGGAGGGGGATAAATTATCCTGTGAAACACAGAACAGGACAATTAGGATTATGAAGATGTGGTAGGTAGCTCACAATTGGACCTCTGCAATAGATTAACTGAAGCTCTTTGAGGAGGACAGGCTGTGAAGATGAGACCTGGGGGATTGCTACAGATTGCACAAGTAATAAGGGAAGAAGGTGGAAAAACCTTTAATAACTTGAAGGATCCCCTCAGCTGAAAGCTCTGATTATCATGGGGGACTCTAATCACTCCTAGCATCTGCTAGGAGAGCAACAAAGCAGGGCATAAATGATGATTATTTTGTGTAGCTGTGAGACAGTCTGACAGAGAAGGATGTTCTGCAGATCATAAACAATGAAAAACTCATTCTCCAACCAATGATAGTCATTGGGAACTCTGACTGCAGTGACTATAAGCTGAATTTAAGAACCTAGGGAAATAGAGAAGACAAGCAGCAAAAACGCCAGTTTCAGAGGGACAACCTTGGCTGCTTCAGGACTTTGGTAGGCAAGATCCTTTAAGAGGCTGTCTGAAAGGGCAAAGGAAGCAAGAGGTAGATTGTCAAGGTCAATCTAAGGTGTAACAGTCTGGTTAAACAGTCTGACAGGCAATGTTTGCAGGAGGCCAACATGGCTCAACAGATTACTCTTGAGCCCGCTAGCAGATAGAAAGCTTATGGAAATGGAATAGACAACCAAGGATGAATATGAAAATAATTATCTGGGGAGGAACAAAGAACACAGAATAGGCTCAGGTGCTAGTGTCTCCTTTGCCCTAATCCTTACTGGCATAGTATGTTCTTCCTGGAGAAAGAAGTACTATCCACTTCAGGGGGCAATCAAATTGGTGACCACTTTTTCCAGCTGGATATACACAAGTCTATGGGATCAAATGCTGAGGCATCTCAAAAATTACAGAACAAAGCTGTGGTCTGTTAGGCTTAAAAAAGGTGTTATGACTTGGTAGGTTTTCAGTAATTAGGAAAACAAAGCAAACACCGTTCCCATCTTTGGAAAATGCAAGGAAAATCTGGGAAAATACAGGCAGGTCAGCCTCACCTCTGTCCCTAGAAAGACTATTGATGATGTATGTGTGTCTTGAGACGCAAAAATAAAAGCAAAAAAGGTGAACCAGAGGGCAGATGATAACTGAACACCCTGACTGACTTCTGTCATAGCTGATTCACTGCAAGAGAGGACAGGAATATGTTTTGTGGTGCCTCAAAAATGGCTGGGTTTTAAGTGCAAACACTCCTGCTAATAGTCAATGTGAGGTATGAAGGCCTAATTGGGTAGCTTATAAGAAGTGTGGACATGTCTGGACCGCTGGATTTGGAGAGCCGTGGCTGATGGCAGTCAGTTACAAGTGCCAGTCTTCATGTATCAGTGCCTTCAGGAGCAATCCTGCTGAATATCTTCATCATGTCCCCTGTACATTCCCCAGGTTTATAGATGTCACAGAACTGGGATGGATGAGAAAATTGTTGTTATTGATATATTTGAAGAGAAAGGCTGTCATTCACAGGGAGCTTGACAGGAGCATCCTGAGCTTCAGCAAAGATGAACACAAAGCCCTGCACTGTTAACAAACAGCCTCAGATGCCTAGGGAAGTGCTGCAAGTCCTGACGGGCAACAAATCGAATATGTTCTGGTGTGTCCCTTTGGCATCAATGGCTACTTGCACATTTGCATAGCAAAAACAAAACTGAGAGCTTAAGGGATGTGTTTATTTCCCTCTGCTCAGCACTGGAGAGATTCCACCTGAAATACAATGTCCAAGTTGAGCTACCTCAGATAGACAAGACAACATGGTCAACAGGCTGCAAGGAGTTCAGTGGAAGACCAGGAGGATGGGTAGAGGTTGGAGAGCACAAAATGCAAGGAGAGGCTGAGGGAACAGAGATTGTTCAGTCAAGAGCAGAGAAGTCTTCTTCTTGCTCTATTCCACTGTCAAAACAGGACACAATGGAAGATAAACTCATTTTCAGATATGTGCAGGGGATCAGGAAGAGGCACATTGTAAACATGAGATATTCCTGTAGTCTTATTCTGTGATGTGAGAGCCCCAAGGGAAATTGCCCAGAGAGGTTTATGAACCTCTACCCTTGCAAATTTCAAAATGTGACTCGGTGAGACCCTGTGTACCCTGAACCAGCTCTGAAGTTTTCTTTGCATTGAGTGAGGAGTTTTGGAGTGCATGAGCTCCAGAGGTCCGCTTCCAACAAACATTTCTAATGATTCTGTGCTTCTTCTGAAGCAGTCTAGTCCTGTTTTCTAGCTGATTGTCACAACATTTTGAAAGTGTGGGGTATTTTGACTGTGGAGGGTAGGAAAGTTATTCTTACCTTTTTTATTAAATAGATATTGGATTATTATTGTGTGAAGTAGAAACATTTTTGTATATGTAGAACCTAATGTAGAGGATATAATTGCTTCATCTCCACATCTTTAAAAACAGGAAACATGTTATGCACCTCCAGCAAACCATGTGATCATTATGACATAAAGTCTCCCTAATTGTCTTGGTTTGAAAAGACAGGTGTCAGCTAAGGACGGCAGGAGCCTTCCTTGAAATGGAAAATGCAAACTCCCTCCCTCCAAATTATTGTAATTTTGAAATTAAAAGGCTCTCAGACAAAGATATGGCAATAGGAATAACAGTTATTTACTAGGAAAACTAAAAATACAAATGCAATAGTACAAACAAAACCAAATCACTGACAGGGTCAGAATACGACCTGACACCCTGTGGGTCAGTGTGTTGGCAGCAGTCCCATTAAATGGTGGCTGCAGCCCTCCTGGAGGGCAGGGCTGGTTCTGTTGGAGCCGTGATCCTGTAGAAGGGGGCAGTTCTCCTCTGAAGGTCCAGGGGTGGTGTAGATGGGTCTGGTCTTCCTCTGGGAATCCAGTGGAGGAGACAGCTGCTCCTCTGGGAATCCAGTGGGAAAAGGCTGCTGTGGTGTTCCAATTCTCAGATTATATCTAGGTAGGAATGCTTGGCTCCTCCCCCTGGGTGATTATGTAATTTCATCAGTCATGCAGTGACTCAATGGCCCATTAACAGAAGATATTTCCGAGAGGGAGGATTGGTTGTTGAAGAGATAAAGTAAACTGCCCCATTAACAGAATATAATTGCCCAACCTCTAACAGATGGGAAATAGAATACACATATATCTTACAACCCAGAACACTAATGAACCTGATCCATGTTGTAAATAATTGGAGTTTCTAAGCATTTTTTTTCTGAAATCAGATTTTTTTTAACTTAATGAAAAACTTGGAAATTATTTTCCTGTGCAGATGGAAAAATCAATGTTACTGCCTCTCTCTGATATTCTAAAATCAAAAATCTTCCTCTTTATATAAGAAAATTACATACTAAATCAGTACTGTCCTGAAGCTCAATACATTCTTTTTTACCAAGAGCTTTTCTGTTGACTGGCTAGTCTGTATTCAATATATGAAATTTAACTTCCAATTTTGACCTTGAGAAATGTTTGTCTTGGTTTTAAATTTGTGCAATGTCTACTTCTATTTAATTTGTATGAAGATATTTCTGGGGTTGTAGAGGTATTTTTTTGTAAACCTTTTAAATATTCTATTTCAGATGTTTCGGAAACATCCTTGATTTTTAAGTTCAGGCAGCCTGTTTTGTACTTGAGAAATCATTCTTTGCTACAACAAAAGGTAGAAGAGTTGCAGCTTCCTTCACATTGCTGAAAGTTTGTATTATTTTAAATGAATGGTCACTTTTTCTACAATCACAGAAAGTGGCCTTGAGAAACAGTCACGTGTTCTTTCCTTCCTGTGTTTCATTTTATTAATGTTTGGCAAAAGATATTATATTTGTGTAGTGCGTATTTAAAGCATGCTTTAATAACTGTAGTGGTATTACCTTTTACCCTCTATGGTGAACATTTATGAAAAAAATCCCATCTCAGCAGGAACTTCTGAGAGCTGATGAGTAAATAGAGGTAGACCCAGGAGAGCACTGGAAACAGGGCTTATGGTTAACCACCATCCTGTTGGATGCAATGATGCTGCTACCTTTGTATATTGGCATTTATGCCCCCTATATGCACAGCAATTTTTCACAGATTCTAAAATATTTTTATGGACTATAAATCCATTAATGAAATATTCAGACTTCAATTTTGGGGACAGACATGTAATTGATGGGGTGAAGAGAATAGTTAATGGGGTTCTGTGTCTTGTTTTCAGATGCTGAGATAGGATATTTGCCAGGAGTTCCTCGGCCACGTGACAAGCTGACAATAATTTTCAATAACCTGCTAACAGCTCTTTTCCATCTGATGCCAACAGACTCCCTGGGTAACTTTCTACTAACTGAAGATTAATCCTTGGAAAAGTTCTTGCTTAAAAAAAACCCAAGCATGTAAATCTTGTCAGGAAAGAAGGTGGGGGACGCAGAAAGAAGTTGAGTACCAGAGGCCAAAGCTGAATAGCAGCTGTTGCATGGAGGAAGCTCAGTAATGGATTCCTGCAGCAGGAGTCAATGTTGAGATCACTCAGATTTCAACAGTGACAATGGAGATAAAGTGTGCTGGCAGCACCACTGGAAGCACAGAGGAATAGAGGAACTTCTTTACATAAAGGGTGTCAAAGTTGGAATGGGCTGCCCAGGAGGTGGTGGAGTCACCGTCCCTGGAGGTGTTTAACAAAGGTCTGGATGTGGCACTCAGTGCCCTGGTCTGGTTGACAAGGTGGTGTTTGGTCATATATTGGGCTCGATGATCTCAGAGGTCTTTTTCAACCTGATTGATTTTGTGATTCTGTGATTCTGTGAAAAGCTTTTGTGCAGGCTCACTGCACAAGGAAAACTCAGAAAAAGCTTACAGCCCTGCATGGAAATACATGCTTTTTTCACAACAGTTAGACACTTCTTATCTAGAGGTTGAACATTTCTTCTCTTTGTGTCACTGAAAACGTACAGTGATTTACTCATTATCCCTGTGAGTGAGATGTTTCTTATGTTTAGAGAGTTTTCCTTTCAATTAAATCTGATTTTTGTTGTCAGAAAAATTACCTTTAATAGTCATTAAGTACTAAACTCAGTGGAATTAAGACCTGGCAGACATTCCAGCTGATATTTTATCCATTTTTTATTTCAAACAAAGAGGAGAAACCTGCATAGTTTGAGAACTCATTCCTCTTGCTTGATCAATAGCCTATGTATCGAACTTTCCAACAGGCAGAAAATTCTTGAAATATAATTCTTCAGCACAGTTAATCTCCCAAATTAAACTCCACCTATGTGCAGATGTGTCATCCTCTGGAGCACTATTTATCACAATAAAACTTAAATATAGTCTTGGCTCACAACAGGCCCATAAATTGAACTGTCTGTTAGATACTTTATGTCCCATTGGTTATGAACCTGTTCACAAACTTGCCTATAATTACTAAAATGTACTTCTTGTAATTTTTGCTGAATTTTTGTATTTAAAATATTAAGTGCTTTATGCACATGTAACTTGGAGAAGAATTTAAATAAATCTTATCTTGAGTGAATCCTTAATAAATTGTTTCTATTTATTTCAAACAAAATCAGAATGTCTTCTGCTCCCTAACATCTGATAAAAATACCTGTGGATAACTATTATGAAAGACTGGAATTTCCACCAGTCATTTTGGCCAGTCTTGTATATTATGAGTTCTATCTCATGTTCTATCTCCATTAGACATTTTCTCTGAAAACTACATGAGGGTAACATTGGGTAACAGTGATCCATCCTATACCCCTCATTGTAAGGATTCTTTCCCCAGTCTTTGCTAGATTGCCTGTTGTTATGTGAAATATCATGATGACAAATGTCAGCCCACAAGAGTCCAGGAATACTGCATTGATATGAACATTTATTGTGATCTTACTATTTTATAGATGAAAATATTACAAAACTTAATTTGTGAGGAAGGTGTCACTTTTCATTATGAAAATAATAACAACATGCTGTAATTTTTTTTTATATTGAACCATGTGGACCATGGCTTTTTGGCACTCCAAAAAAGCTTTGGAGAATAAAGTCTAATGTGTAAAGCAAGTTAGATGCCCCAAGATGCATAGCCCCAAGCTCCTTTTTTTCTTGAGTGAACCCCACAGCATTCCTATCCAGCCATCTAAATATCTCTAAGTCAGAAATCCATTATGAAACTGTCTGTGAGTCTCTGAAATTCAATGACATCTGGAAATTTGATTGCAGTGCAATCTAGTGGATAAAAGTCAGAGCCAGGAGTTTCTAACTCCTCAATGCTTATCTGATTTTGCTGCAAACATATTGCCTATCATTAGGTAAGCTATTTAAATGCCGTGCCCTGGTTTGTCATGCTGCACTAATGGGAGCAATAAATACCATGGAGCCCTGCTAATTAGAGCCCCACGCACTCCTGCTGCTGGTCGGACTGGTGAAAAATTGCTGTACTATAGCTAGAAGCAAATACATATTCAACTATGCTACAGATATTTCCAATCAACATTAGTTTTTTCATGTAAGGTGAAAGAAAATAGGCCATTGTTTTCAAGTTCTTGTAATAAATATATTTCTTAGGATAATCAGTGCAGATAACACAGAAGTTAATGTTGAGAGAAGTCAATTATGTGTGTAAGTAAATAACCAGAACAGTAAGGTTTCTCTGTGCCTGTATTGCTGGGTGTTTTGAAATTTAGCATGTGAATGCATTCTGCAAAAGCAAATTGCATATATTTTTTTTATCTAGCATCTATTTTTATGCAAATACCACAGTTAGGAGTAGGTCCAGTGAACATGAACACTTCTAATTACTCCCATGTTGTCATGTGATTTAAAATGAAATCTTCTGCTTAGTACTAAAGCATTTTTCAAATTATAGCACAGACTGCTTAGCTGTTTTGGCAGCTTTAATATGGTTTACAAACAGGAGTTCCTGGAAACAGGAATTATAAAGGTGTCGTAAACTGGATATTTGCAATCTAATTGCAGGTGTCAGGAAAAACTCTGGTTAGGAGATATATCACTCACTCTCATTCTCAGCATTACATTTTCAGCCTTTTTTCTCTAGCAAGGTAAATGTCCTGCAGATCTAAGACTACTGCTGCTGCTGCTGCACACAGTAATGAGCTCACCTTTACCCTTTCTTATTTTATCCTCTCATCAGGTATTTTACCTTTTTGTACTTAGTTTATTTGTTTTGTAAGGGAGGGACAAGCTCTTACATTTTGCATTCTCTAAGTCCGATGAAGGCTGATATATTTTATGTTCATAAGTCACATGCACCACTCAAACACCATTTATATGTTGCTTCTTACCATTCATATGTCATAAATTTCCATATTGGTTAAGTATGACATCAATCAGAGCACACTAATGTAGATTAAATCACAGCTAAGGAGGGGGTTGTTACATCCTAATGTTGCATTTTCCTGTATGAATACAAAACCACTCATGATTTTTGTGTGCAAGAGGGGACAAAAACATTTCTGTTTGCAGCCATGACCCCCAGTGTGTATAAGCATGTAGTGACAGCAAGGGACAAAGACAGAGTGCTCTGTCCCATTGCTCCTGCTGTGAGGTTGCAGAGTGATCCTGGGTGGTATGTGTGGGATGCAGAGACCAGGAAAAGCTGTCAGGAGCTGCACCATTCTTCAGCTTTCTCAAGGGTGTTGTCAGGGTACCTCCTGATGATGAAGTTTATCTCCACAGATCTTTTTCAGAGTGGGAGGTAGGCCTTATGTCATGTATGATTAATAGATTTTTAAAAATAAGACGAGAATTACTTTTCTCTCCAAAGCAATGATCAAGATCATTTTTAGAGTGTCAGAGTGCTATTATCATGTAGAATGTCTTTTCCAGCCATCTCAAAGTGTGGGTATTCCCACTGCAATTCCCTGTGGTCACACAATGGAAACAGTACAAAAGTTGGCAAAAGGCTGTCAGCACATAAAGAGAAGGACAGGAGCTCCCAGCCATCTCAGAAGGCCATTTAAGCCACTGTCCATTTAAGCCTGTTTGTGTCTCCTGAAGTGGCACTGCACAGTTCTCAGCTGCACTGGTGCCTGTTCTCATGGATGTGGGATCACTGTCTCCTGCTCCATTCCTCTGGCACCTCCTGTCACACCATCACCACTGAGAGACGGTGTCGGGCTTGGTGCAGCTTTTACAAAGAGTTCAGCTAGGAAGAAGATTGCAGGTCGAGGCTGGTTTAAAGCTGATGCCAAGATGTCTTTGTTAAATACATTCCATGGCTTCTGCTGGGGGCTCCGTCCTCACCACAGCCCGATGTACAACATCTCTTAAGCCACTCCCACCCCACTGCAGAACACAGACATGACCCGAAGGATGCTCTGAAATCAGCATTCCTGTGAAATTCTGGGTCTAAATTTGTGAGCTAAACCATCTATAGTCCTGTTGAATTTATGACATTTGAGTCGCTGCGTGCAAAACAATCTAATTTTAAATAAATCAAATTAATTATTCAAGATAGTGTAGTATTATTATGCCAATACTTTAACATGCATACTTTTATGCTTTTGTGCTGATATATTTTCTCATATGCATCACTTTAGATAACTTCTCTTGATTAATTGTAATATGGCTAATAGTCACTGTAAGAATAAGGAAATGCAACTAATGAAAAAGTAGATGAAATTACTATGTAGAGTTACATGGGCTATATTTTGAGGCAATTTACTTTCATACATAAATGTATTATCTATGTAAAATATAAATATTCCTTCATTTGCACTTAGTTTTTAAATCAGAGATTTGAATACAGAGGGCAGAAATTATCTGTCACTAAAAGACATATAAATACATAAAAAATAATTTACAGAGGCTTTATACTATACCAACTTTCAGGTGGTGAAATTTTCAAAAACTGTTACCTCTGGCCAAGTTAGATTGTGATTGCAATAAAACCTGAGTTAAATTCACAATAATACTACACAGGAATTGCGTTCAGTAGGTCCTAAATGTTCTGTACAAGATACCAGCATGTATTTCATTCTTTTATAGCTAATAAGGAGATTTTTATGTTTTTCAGGCTGTAGAATGTATCAGTAACAAAGCAATGTATACTGGCATTTGGCCACTCACTGTTTTCACCAATACAATAAAACAACCATGTATGATTGCATACTAACATGGATGCAGCCATATGGTTTATGGTGAAACACAGGGAAAAATGATCTTTTAAACAGAAATTTCAGAAAAAAGTCCTATTCTGTCAACTCTGATTTTTAAACACCTATTTTATCTAGAATCTTAATTTCTGGAAATAAGTGATTTCATTACTACCTTCCTATTAAGAAGCATCTTCTTGATGTGCTTGAAGGGCACAATTCTGTTTTAGTTTTATTTTTTTCTCTTTAATTTTTAATCTGTACATGGATATATATACTAGAAGGGAGGGGGTGCAGAGAGCAGCCTCATACTGCAACCTGAATTGTAACATCACTTTTTTTGGGAGTCAGTGCCATGCTAAGATGAGTAATATCACTTCACATTGCAAACACTTTTAACCCATGGAAGAGGTTTCCTGTCATGGGGATAAATTTCTGCTTTAGCTTCATATTTTACCAAGTCTCTCCAGCCTAAAGCCACTGCAACTCCTCAGAAAAGCTTGTATTGGATGACAGACACAGAGAAAGGGGCTGAAATGAAAACCAAAGACCTGTCCAGCCTTTGAAAGATCTTCCATTGCTTTAAAAGCCAGGTCCCGATTTGTCATTTCTTCTGGGCTCTTAAAATGAAATCTCGCTTGAATTCAGTCTTTTACCTTAAGGGAAGGATGATTTTGCAGCAAAAAGTGCTAGTGAGCTTTTATGTTCTGACTGATAAACAACAGCACACACCAATGGCCAGTGCATGAGCTTTTGAGCTTTTTCACCCACCGCCAGGAAATTATTTTCAGAACCCTCTCCTGAAGTATTCTATAGTAAAAGCTCAAAGAAGAAAAGTAAGCTAACAGTAAGAGCAAGATGTTTCTTATGGAGGCGTATGAATAAGCTTTAAATTGATATATTTCAAATGTTGATGCTTCATGATATGAGAAGTGTGTGAAAAATAAGATTACTGTTTTCATAATGTTTTATTGGCTTTTCCTAAAATTATAATAGCAATAAAGATGGGTGTTGCAAAGAATCAATTTTAGCCCTGTGTTTTATGCTGAACCTTCCTGACATCTGAGCTTCTGCAACATTGGAAACTGACATTATTACTTGTTCAGCGCTATCAAACTGGAAATTTCACCTTATTAAAATGCAGTTGCTATGGAAACACCATAGTTCTGTGATTTTTGCTTGCAGGCGGTATAGAAAAAATCTGAGTATCAATATACAAGTCAATGCATGTCATTTTAAAATACCTTCTTGATCCTGTGATGCTTTTATATACCAGTAAGAAATGCAAGATGTAGCACTTTATCTTAATGTGCTGGAGGAGTGAAAGACACTTTTCAACAACAATCTTGGGTATATGCCATAGAGACATAATACCTAGACAGATACACCTTCTAAAATTGCTTTCTTTTTTTTTTATTAAAGCCAACACTTCTAAAGGCTCAGTTCCTTTTGCTGTTTTATTCATGCTTACTTATTTCATTTGAATATTTTCAATTTAATTGCTTTGTCCTTGGGGTTTAAAGGCCTCTTTTCTTTCTTGAAAACCCTGAAAAACCTTTCAAATATATAGCATGCTATCCTTTATGACAAGGAAATACAGAACCTGATAAGATTAGTGCCTAAGATGTACAAAGAAGCTCTGAGTAGAGCAGGAAGAGAAATGCATGCAACGGTGCAGTGACCTTTATCCACTTCACCACCTTAGCATTAGCTTTTAAATTGGCCTTTTTTGACAGCTTAATTTTCTTATTCTACCTTCTGTCATTTAGGTCAGGAATATATATTCAGCTTATCAAATTCTGGACAGCTAAGGATTTATTCACAGCTCTGGCACAGATTTTCTGGATGTGTAGTATAACCATGGGATATGAATTGGGCCAGAGCAAAGGTTTGGTGAGAATAAAGGTTTTATTCACAGTCAAAAGTGGATGCCTAACAGCAAAGATCTTTTCTGATGTTGTCTTACAGCCTCCAGCAATGAAGTCCAGGGTCCTCCAGGATAGATTTTCCATTCCGTAGTCTTTCCTAATGCATGGTTTGGTTTGGTAAGTTTTATGCCAACCAAAAACCCCTACTGTGCTGCCCAAATTTTGCCTGGGGACTGTGTGAAGAACCTCACTGGTTTTGAGTTTGCCATCTGATTATCTCACTCAATACTCTCTAGTTCCCAAATGACAGTAGACAGTAAGAAATCATGAATTAGGTATGCAACCCAAAATCATTATTGCGTCATTCACAGGCCAGCCACTGCAAGTCCACTCTCCTGTGTCTCACCTGGAAACAGAGATAATGAGACCTCTCATTTTCAGGGAATGGTCATCTCTGCTTACTAAAGAAACCACTGTATTAAAGTCAGAATAATAAGTAAGATTATGGCAATGCATTGGTACTGAATATGACTGAGTGAAAGGAGAAGCATCTCAGACCCTACTGCACCTGTACTGGGAGTGACAGACCAGGGTGGGCTCTTCTCTATCGCCCACTTACGATTCTGCTGATTTGGCAAGTGGGAAAGGCAAGGGGGCTTTTCCCAGTGATTCAGTTGCTGTGCTTTGGAGCAGTATGGATCCCTGTATTTGGGTTGCTGAGGTACCAACCATTCTGAAAAGAGAAGTTTTGTCAAAAAACCAAGCCTGGTCTTGGGACTGGTGTGGCTGCAACTCAAATTCTGTGTTGGCTCTTTGGCCCCTCTCTACAGGAGGGGCATTGAGGTGCTGAAGCCTATCCAGAGAAGGGCAGCAAAACTGGTGGAGGGTCTGGATATGAGTCTTACAAAGAGCTACTGAAGGAGCTGGGGTTGTTCACCCTGGAGAAAAGGAGGCTCAGGGAGGACTGTATCACTCTCTACAACTGTCTGAAAGGAGACTGTAGCCAAGTGGGGGTTACTTCTCCCAAAAACAAGTGACAGGACGAGAGGAAATGGCCTCATGTTGTGCAAGGTGAGGTTTCAATCAGATATTGGAAAGGATTTCTCCACTGAAAGAATGGTCAGGAACAGACTGCCCAGAAAAGTGGTGAAATCTCCTGTAAGTGTTTGAAAAATGTTTGGATGATGACACTTAGGGACATGGTTTAATGGTGAATATGGCAGTGCTATGTTAACAGTTAGACTCCATCTTAAAAGACTTTTCCAACCTAAATGATTCTATGATTCTGTGACAGTATGTTTGTCCTGTAAATACATCCCGAATCATTTATAGTCAAAATAGAGGACACTGTGATTGTAAGGTTGAGGTTTATAAAAATGCACTGAGCACCATATTGGCGATTTTTGTGTTGAATAAGTGTAGTTTGGAGGTTATCACCTCTTCCAGACATCACTGCCTCCTCCTTCTCTTATTAATTGAGGTTTCCCCCCTCTATTCAGTTGAAACCAGATGGTGACTGACTGTATTTCAGTGCCCCATAAGCACAGCTCTGCCTGCATGATAGTGAGGGCTGGGTGACTGATTGATGCCTGGAACTGCTGGAGTCCACTAGGGGAGACATCTCCATGCAGCGACTTGAACATGCAAATATTTAAATCTGAAGAGAAGATGTACTGAGATATGTCTGAGTAAGCTAAGGCTAGGCCAAAAATTATTAAGTTGAGCAGATTTCTGACCCATGCAAAGAACCTTAAAGTGCACAATTAACCGAAAATCCTTGTAGTAAAATTAAATTAATTGCCTTTGTAAGACTTCCTTTCTTGCTTAAGCTCTCCTTCATCTCTACATAATTAGGTAAGTAAATATTAGTAAATTCACAATTGTTAAATGCCTTGAAAACACTGCTTTTAATGTGATGTTACTACTGGTAATTCTATCCTGATGTGACACTACGAGAAATACTTTGTCCTTCTGGGTAAAGAGAAATTATCAGGAGACTTGTTCTCTTTTAACTCCTGCATAGAACTCAAGGAATTTCAATAAACTATATTAGTTTTTGGAATAACTACATTTTCTTCCTTATTTAATCTTGAGGGGGAAAAATGGGGTTTACAGTACATTATCTGAGACTCAGTGGATTTCAGGAAATGAAGCCTCTGGGTGCACAGAACTATTATGTGCCCCAGGTCATTATTATGAAGGAATATATTTTTCATTTCTGAGAAGTCCGAGTCTGTTAGCTATTCAGTATAATTGTAGGTTAAATGTTAATGTTTGGTATAATTGGCAGATGTCCAGACACTTGGTAAGAACAGTGGTCAAAGCTAAAAGTTCAGAAAAATCAGGCTGTTGCTTCTGCACAGGAGTTTTGGCAAAGCAATGTAGGAAATGGAAGGTGGTTACTTCCTCCACATTTCACAGGGGCACTGAATCTTTCCAGCCCATTTCTGTATTGCAGTACACCCCTGAAGTATGTATTTGCTCATTCTAAGTTTTTAGGAGAGCAGAAGAAAGACAGAATTCTGTTTGATGGTTTCAGAGTATTAGGGGTCTGTAGGGTCCAGCCCTCTGTTAAAGCCAATCCCATGTCACAGTGGTGGGTGGCAGTTTGTGTTGGTCTGTGTGTTTGAAATCTTCCTGCAATATCCACACATTTATTTGTGGGTTGTTTACACCCAGTTGCTTTTGTGCCAGCATCTTGTACAGCCAGCTGTGCTCCATTTTGAGTATTAGTTTTTGACATACACACATTACTCAATGGCACCTGGGTAATCTAAGAGCACAAGGGCCATTGAATTGTACTCCCATGTCAATAATTTCCAATTCCTATTTGGACTTCTTCACATTCTTACACTGTAAGCAAGGATAAAATACAGAGAAAAATAACCTAAAATTCTACTGAACTAGTTGCACTTCAAGCTGCTCTCTAGAGAGTGAAGGGAAAGGAGAAAAGAGAGTCCATTATTTGAACAGCAGGCAATTACGTAATGTGATAGAAATGATGATGGTTTTGGGGAGATATTAAAACAGTATCTTTGTGCTGCTACATGATAGGGCTCTAATTGCTAAATTAAATGACACAAATTAAAAATACTTAGTCATTATCATAACTCCAGAAAAATTCTTTGAGACTTCAGAAACAGAAATACTTCAGAGAAAAAAACACCAACAAGAAACTGGGGGAAAAAAAAGTGTGATATACAATGCAAACTGAGTTGTTGAAATATTCAAAATAAAGGGTAAGTTTCAATATTTTATTGCAAAAAGATTTTTGCCTGTAGGTAATGGTAACTCTGTACTATGGTCTAGTAATGAACCAAATTCAGAAGCACTCCTATCTTGCTACATTATTTCAGTTTGCTGAGGGTGTTCCAAATTCTGCCATGGTTGCATTAATGTAATTTTTACAAGGAATGTTATACCAGATATGAGCAGTACAATATTTGGAAATGTGTTTTCATATGTTTAATTTATTATGCACCAAGGACTTTGTGTCATGAGGAATTCCATTCTGGTTGAGTAGGCTGCTGTAATAGCAATTTGACATCCTTTTGCTGTCACTCATAACAGCAACTCTGATAATGTTCCTATCTTAGAGCTGCTGTCTTTGATAAAGAGAATGAAAAAGATTACTTCTTTTTCTGAAGCACCTCGGGGTATTTGGCCAGGTATACACCAAGTCAACTGCACATGGCTGATATACTGAACCTTAAATTTACTGAAGTTTGTTAAAAGTTGATTTCTGATAAATTCTTAAACTTCCAATATTTGTGATCTTTTCAGTGTTCTTAAAAACTTCCCCCTTAAATACAGTAGTTATCAAGCATCTCTGATTTTCTAGAATCATTATAGAAGATTAATTTTCAGAGCATGTATATCAGTGGTAACTTCTGAGCACTGAAGAAAAAAATTCTAATGAAAACTGAAGTCAACATCCTGTAACAATACAAAATAAACTACCTGTAGTAAGTGTTTTGTTAATATTCCTGGCTTGCTGTTGCACTCAAAATTCTGTTGTCCCACTTGTACAAACTGATCATTTCAGCTACAAACTATACCATATATAGTAGGTATAGTTTCTAACCTGCTTATTTGAGCTTTGAATGGGGTAACTGTAGCAACATTATAAAGAAATGGCATTTTCTATGATCAGACAGCCATTATTTGGGGTTATCAAAGAATAATACAGAAAGAAAATCATGGTGAAATAACAGCTACCTTCTTACTCCCTGCCTTGACCTAATTTGCTACAAAACTGGAAATAGAAATTGCATCATCCCTAATTCTTGGCCATTTTTGATATTGCAAAGCAGAAAGCAAAGTTTACTCTAAAAGCAAACAGTGATGACCCCACTTACAATGTTAAAGAGAAATTCATCACCTGTCCTACCCAGGCATGCTTTTTTAAAACTTCACAAGTATCAATTTTCCCTTAGTAACCATAGTTAACCATAGTAACCATAGTCCCCTTACTCCAGCCTCACAATAACTTCTAAGTTGTTTTTTGACTTTATCTTTAGAAAATTAATGCCTTTGAAATGGGCTTTTGAATCTGTAGTAAGAGAAATTACACCAGCTGAACAGGTTATAGAATGTGATAGAGAGAGATTAATAATCAAGGTGAAATAATACCAAAAATCACATTCTCAAATTTAAAAGTTTGGATATCTTAGAATGACTTTTAAATTTCAGTAAACATCTGCCCATTGTTACTTCTGCCTGTACGCTATGTGCACTCTTTACAAGGGAACACCAGAAAAAAATCTATTGTCTTAGATCTTTTGTACATTCAATGTACAAAAGATCTAAGACAATATATCTGGAGCTCAGATCAAGGTTTGTCTTCTTCCAAGAGCCTGGTTGGTCAGCTAAATTCTTTCTTGTACTCCACTGAGTTGATGAGGGGCTTAGGATGCACCTGTGACACGGTGCAGCTCTCCAGGACATCCATATGGCAGATGTGGCAGAAGATTTGGGCATACTCATGTCCTGCAGGGTAGAGGACTGAGGGCCAAATGTGATATCTGACATTTCTTTTAGAGGTCTTAACAGAGGCATCTAATGTCCTTTGATGTGAGCAAGCTCCAGGGTGTCTGAGACATCCATATGGGGTTGGCAAGTATGGTACTTACGAGGGACCTGTGTCCTTCTACCTCTACAGCAGCACCTAAAATGTCACTGACCTTTCAGGTTGTTCACAGACCATACTGGAATACTTTTTTTGTAGCAATCTAAAGGCAGACATGTAATTTATGAGAAATAATTAACATGGATAGTTTAGGCATATTTTTCTCATAGAAAACCTATGAGCAGATTTGGATTTATTTGAATCTATCCATTATTTAAAATCATTAGCACTTCTTATTGTTACGGTTTTTTATACTCTATAGATCAACTGCACTTAATTCTCTAAACATTATTAATATTTGATGTTCCAGTTCTGCTCTTTGTTGTGGAAAGATAGTACAAGGCAGGAATGGATATATCTTAGGTTAAAGTGGAGTCTTGTGTTTGCATGTCCCTGGCACTTCTCACTGCTTTTCCTGATAATAGCATCATATTTAGGTGAAAGGGGGTTTATAAATTCTATGATTGGGATAGTGAATAATTGCTCTAAATGGTTGTTTATTGGGTTTAAGGGTAAAGTATTTGCTTTACTCTTGCAACTCCTGCAGTCAGTTGCAGTTTACCCGCTGCTGAGGGCAGGTGAAGATTTAGCACAGCAATGAAGACGTCAGCCACCTCTCCAAATCACTTTCTCTCTCCATCTGGAAGGCTGCCTTGAGATGACCACCCTGTGGCACCCTCTGCAATCTGGTGGTGCCTTATGCCATGGGAAGAGCCCCAGGAAATCATCTACTTTTCAAGAAAACATTTGAGTCACACATAAAAAGTGAGCTGAAAATGAGCAGCAATGTTTAATGTTCCAAGATGCAGAAGGATTGATAGTCATTAAGTCAAAACTTCAGCAGGAGGAAATTAATCCACTTGCTAAACACAGCCAACAAACTGAAACAGATCTGCCCCCAAGCCTCTTTGCTTTACTTAATGGCTTACTATAAAAAGTAAAACGCAAAAAATTAGCAAAAATCTCCAATATGAACACTGTCATCTTACATTTATCTTACATTTGTGAGGTTAGTGGGCATTTTAGGGAATTTTTGAAGCTTTTGTTCTTTGCTGACATCTCTATAGGTCACATGAAGCAAGTTAAGAATATGTCTGATTAAATGACGTCTTCTATCCAAATAACTACTGAGACCTATGGGCTGTTTAGTGGTGAAGTACTTGCACCATTATGAATAAATATACTTTTGAGCTACAGAAGGAATGATTCTTTCTTTTGGAATTGATTTCTTAATGATGTTTGTATTACTAAGTCTCACTTGGTAGGAAAGAATTCAGTTGGGCCTTGGCTAGGAACACAGAAATTTAGTCCATGACTGCCACTGCAGAGGCTCAATTAAGTGCTTATGAAGATCAGCATAAAAAAGGAGAGATTACAAGACTCACCATGGGTTTGATCAGGAGAATAACCCAGCATGATGTATGGCACATTGGATTTTCTTCCCTAATTAGTGTGGTAAGGTGGCAAATATATGGAATTGCAATGTTCACCAGCTTAATCAGACTTCAAGATTAATTGCTATGCAAACAATGTGCCAGTGAGCAGAGGTGCCAGATATCAAGGGCTGATTCTCAAGGGAGGATTCAGTGCTAGGGTCCTCTTCCCATTTTTACTAACAGCTGCTAGCTCACAAGGTCATAGGACACATAACTGAGCAGTTTAAAGGACAGAACAATAACTGTGATGAAAGAAGAGCTACCTGAGTAATGCAAGCTGTCAGCTACTGTCTTAAAAGGAGAACATATCTGCCTTTGAAGAGTGCTGCTTGAAATGTCAGTAACTAGATGTCTGCTTCCTTCCTGCTACTGCCACAGAATGCGTCTTCCACTAACAGCAAAATGCAACTTATTACAAAAACAGGATTGTAATGCTCAGAAAGACAAAAAATGATTAAACACTCACTGAACAGGGATTTATATTTAAAGCTATTGTAGAAAAGTGCTGCTCATGAAGAACAGCTTAACTGTTTTCAGTGTGAGACTGCCAAACAAGAAAATTTAGCAGGCAGAGTGCTGAAATGCACGACAGTTTATAAGGAAAGAAACTAGAATTATCATCATGGGAATAAACAAATCTCAAAAATTTTACTTGAAAGCACAAATAACAGTCTATGACAGAGAACAGAGCTGCTCAGGGACAGAACTTTTCAGATGTAGATGAGAACAGGAGTAAATAAAATGTTATTTTGAACTCAAGCATTCTAAACTAAACAATTTAGTGTTGCTTTGGGTTTTTTGTTTTATCTGGTTTCTAATGATGGGAAATTTTATGGACTGGAATTGTTGGAATAAAAAAATTGCTTGGAGGAATCATTATAAAATTTAACAATGACCAATGAAATTGCATATTTAGACAACTCCAAAGAATCCTAGAAAACAATAGGTTGGGTGGACTTCTGGGATTTGGAAGGCTAGGCAGAGTTTTGTCTTGCTTTGCCAGAGCTTGGGATCAAGCAACAGATATGGAAAAACATTTCTTTCATAAAACAAAGAGATGGAAGACAGTTTTCCTGTTATCAGGTCTTGTTTACATAGGCTAGACAGATGAAATTGCAAGCCCTTTCCTTTTGAGGAAATAAGCTTTGAGAAAAATACTGTGTGGCAGTTTCTGTTGTTTTAATTCCTTCTTTATATTACCAGCTATAGGCTTACCAAAAAAAAGTCTTCTTAGAAGGACAGATAATGAAGTGTTGCTATTGACTGCATTAAGGATGACTTTGATTTCAAAAGCTTGTCATATTACACCTTTTTGTTTATTTTTAAGATAGCAGTTACTACCCCCACACCATAAGGAAATAGAAATACACTTTTTAGTGCACTTCATTTTCTCCTGTTGCCCTGGAACAAACCAGGTCTTTCCATGCCCTTGTGAACCTGAAAACTTTATATATCCTGGGTATTCATTGTCAGACAATGTTAGCAGGAAAACAGAGGGGAAAAGTGTTATAATAGGCCTTCTATTTCTTTCTCTCACCAACCCACTCAATCAGTTTAGAAATGCTGGAAGGAGTTCATTTCAACTTTAGTTCAACATGCCAATTTTCACTACAGCCTTGGACCAGAGACTATTATAACAATCCCTTTCTCTCCATTTATAACACCAGCCTTTCAGACATCATCCCTGGCCTCTGAAGTGACAGGTCTAGTGGGATAATGCAATGGAGTGGATTCAAATCTAGCTGGGAGTTTTGGTCTGAAAATACTTTCCAAACTAAATCAGCATTATTCTGACAGGTCGAGCTTAGTAATAAAATACAGCTTTATCTTCTCAATGGTGCTGGCAAGCTGGGAGCACAAATGTGAAAAATTGGATTCTTAGAGTGAAAAACATTTCCCAATTACAATTTTTATCACTTGTTAGAATCGTACTAACACTAATGTGGCAGGAAAGGTTCAAGCTCTTATTAGATACAATGAACTTTATCTGTACAGGTCAGAAAACAATGTGCAAGTCTTGTCTTAAAAACACAAAGTTTTGCTAAACTGCCTTTTTTCCTTCCTTTTTTTTTTTTTTTTTTTTTTTAGCCAAATCTAAATAGAGAAAAAAATCTACAGTCTACAGCTGGGACAGAAAATTCTCTGTTGAACATCACATGCCTTTCATCTACCAAAGGAAAAAAATTTATTTGACTTAGGGATTTTGAAATATTTCAAAATGATTTATGCTAATTAAATAAAATTTATGTGTTGAATTTTGAAAATACAAAAATGTTAAATTTAATGTTCTTTGGTAATAAATAATTTTCTAATTTTGAAATGAGTTCTTGGTTTAAAAAGTTTATGGCAATTTTCCTCTTAAAAAGACAAAAATTATTTCACAACTCTGAAACCAGAATGAACTAAAATATAGCATACAGAACCAAAATAACTTCAACATTTTGTTTCAAGAAACAAAATCATTCAGCTTTGATTTAAAGAAAATTTCATTTTCCTGGTGATAGTAGGCAAATAAGTACTGAATACATTTTATTTCCTGTCACCATGCTCGCATTTGAGAATGAATAAAATACACAATTTCTTGGCTAATATTTAAAAATTTTAGGCATTTTCTCCTTTTTTTTTCTATTATTCTTCTTGGAGAGAGAGCACATCTTGAGATACAGTCCCCTGCATTAGATTTTGGAACACAGGAAACATCCTCCTGGGATTCTGTCTTGTTTGATTACACCGGAGGTTACAGGAGCACTTTCTATTTGAGTATGTAAATAGTTAATGAAATGCCAGTAGATGGCACTCCAGAATGTGCAGCATTGATCATTCCTAAGAATCAGAAACCTTGCTGTGCTCTGCAAATGGCTTCCTGCAGAGCCTTCTCTGCACAGGAGATCTCTAACACCCAGGATCCAAAGGAAGCTGAAGGAAACACTGCACTTTGTATCTGAGTGTTTGGCCTGTTCCTCTCCATGAACTTTGCAAGTCTGGATTTTTTATGTCTAATCAAAATAATTGCAGTTAGCATCTAAATGCAGTAAAAATAAATGAGAAACATGTAGGGAATGCTTTTGGTTCCTTTTTGGCTACATATAAGACTGGATTTCAGTTGGCTAATGCAAATTACTGCATTTTCTTCAAACAAAGTTTGATCAGTTTGTTCTGATGCTGTTTGATATTTTTCCCAAGCCAAGATTTATTCTTTTAAAATAGGCCTTGCAACATAGACCTTTAACCCAATATCAATTACTTGTGCCAACAGAAGAAAAACAATCTAGTGAAGGGGCCTTTTGCTTTTCTTGGAAATATCCTCATCAGCACACTGGAGTCCGGGAAGGTCTGACCTCAGCTGGAAATGTGGGAATGTAGAGCTGCCCTCCCAAGTGACCACTGTCATGGCAATGATGCCTTGTGGAGGCTGAGCTAGAACAGAGGCAGACAGAGTTAAAGAATAAAGTAGGTATTTATTAAAAGGCCTGAATGGATCCACCTTGAGCAGCACAAGAGTCCAGCCAGGGCTACACCCAAGATGAACCCAAAATGATCACAAAATGGATGACTGGTCACGATGTCTCAGAGTTTTATAAGTTCTGGTCCATTTAATCTGAACAATTAACTCCATTTAATCTTGGAGTTAATTGTTCAGTTATAGCTTTAGCTTATGAAGTCCCATCCTTCTTGCTTTCCTCTTTTCATTCCACCACTGTTTATGGTCTTGGGCCTGAAATTTGGATTGGTTGTCCTTGGTCCCAAGCTAGAGAAGGATTTTTTTGTCAACTTTCTCTGTGAAGAGAGCTTATCATCCCATAATATGAAGCTCAGAACTACACACTAAAGCAGTACAGAATCTAAAAAATATAAAAGCTAAAACCTGAGGCATCAGTAACAGGGGAGAAATTATGTAGGGTCAGTGATCTGTGATCTGAATGGCTTCCAGATATGGCTCTGCTGCTCAAAACTGGCAAAAGACCTGTCTGATATGGGGATATTTATAAAGATGAGCATATTTGAGTCCAGATGGGGGCCACAAATATAAGCAGAGGTGCTGGAGCACCTCTCCTGTGAAGACAGGATGAGAGAGTTGGGGTTTTTCAGCCTGGAGAAGAGAAGGCTCTGGGGAGACCTTATAGTACCTCCCAGTACCTAAAGGTGCCTACAAAAAAGATGGAGAAGGACATTTTTAACAAGGGCTTGTAAGGACAAGGAGGAATGGCCTTAAGCTGAAGCAATGTAGGTTTAAATTAGACATTAGGAGGAAATTCTTTGCTGTGCAGGTGGCAAGACACTGGAACAGGCTGCTCAGGGAAGCTGTGGATGCTCCATCCCTGGAGCCATTTCTGGCCAGGTTGAACAGTGCCCTAAGAAAACTGGCTCCTGTCCATGTAAGGAGGATTGGAATTAGAAGAGTTTTAAGATCCCTTCCAACGCAAACCATTCTATGATTATATGAAGTTCCCTGAACATTCATTTCAAACTTATTTTTCAACTCTCAGGATTGCTCTGCAGGAAAGATCTTTTGTTAGTGGGCTCTTGTGAAACTGATGAGCAAATTTATCATAGACTTGGATGAAAGCTGAATTATTTTGGCCAACCTAGCTGCTTTTCTGAAACATTTCTTTTACCCTTATGTGAGGCATAGTGAAGTTTTATTCTGCCAGTTAGGATGACTGAAATTAAGAGAAGACAGTCAACAAATGTGGCTAAGTTAAAACTATCAAGATGAATGAAATCCAGCTGGGAGAAGCAAAGGGAGAAATTTCAGTTCAGTTCTAAATTTCTATTTGTGCAACTAACATAAACTGTCCACCCAAATGTGAGGGATATTGACTACTCTGCTGTGGTAAAGAGAAGGAGAAGAGTGCAGGAAGCAGGATGGGGAAGAGAAAAGTGATAAAGAGAGAGAAGAAAGCAAAGTCCTGGAGAGTTCTGTTCCCCACAGGGAAATGGGAGAGTGTAATCACAAGGCAGCCTGCTTTTCCATCCCCGCTGCTCCCTGTCACAATTCAGTCACCCATGGTGCTCCCCTGCTTGTGTAGGCCCTGGAAAAGCAGCAGGCCACACACTGGCTGACAGGAAGCAAAACTGAGCCATGGCCATGGGGTGGGGCATCCTTGTCACTCAGGCCTGACAGCCTGACAGCCTGCATGACCTCTGTAGCCACACAGTCATGGCTGGGCTTATGGGGAGATTTTACAAGAGAGGAAGAAAAGTGAATTTCTACTGTAGGATACAAAGACACTGAGCAATCCCTGTGCCATTCTGATGGACCTGAGAGATCAGAAACCTCATCTGAAACTAATGTAACATGAGGCCTAAGTTAAAGGGAGTAGTTTTGAAGAATGGTCTTTTTCATTTTATGCCTTAGAAAGAATTATTAGAAAGGCTTTAGCAAAGTTGAAAGCCTTCTTTGGCTTCCAACTTCGCTAAATCCTTTTCCTAGCCATCACATGCTAGGTCCCTCCATCTTCTGCAAGCTAAACAGGCTTCACGGATCCATCCAGTTCTTATGACAGATGTTGCCTTGATCTTCAGCTCTTCCTGTTTTGATAGGTTAGTGTATTCCCTACCTGGGTCTTGCTCATGCTCCTCTGCATCTTTTTGCTAAGCAGCTTCATGCTTGCTTCCCCTGTCTCACTGATGTCAGCCTTTCCCCATTTCCATCATATTCCCTCACTGTCTACCCTGCCCACCACCTCCTCTGCTGGCAGCCAACCTCCTAACTGTATTTTTGAGAACAAAAGCCTGCAGGCAAGGAGTAAGAAAAGGCAGGTTATGAAGGATTACAACTGAATAGGCCCATAAGGTGCTAAATAACCCCTCTCAGTAGCACAGAGTTTGGAAGTCTGATAAATGGAGGAGCCTTGCAGATGTTTCTAATCCAGCAGTTTTGCCTGGTAGGGTATATGTATTGAGAGGTGATTTGGCAATTCTGATATCAAAGAAAGAAGAATGAATGAAAACCAAGTATTAATGGTTTAGCAAATGGAAGCTTAAGCAGCAGATACACTGTTTTGCACTACAAAGCAGTGTACCAAGAAGCTTCTTAGCAATAAAACAGAAACAGAAGGGACTTGTTCTATTTGCATAAGAAAAAAAACATATACCCTAGAACAGTTTCATCTGAAAGAGACCCCTAGAGTTCTTCTATTTGGCACTCCAAAACCACCACTATTATTATGAATATTTTCTTCTCTCTAGTCAGAGCTGCCCTTTGCTACAGGAGCCTCTTGGCAAGTTTTTGTCAACAGTGAGAGCAAGTTTTGGTAACATCAGGGTTTTTTTGCTGCATGCCTTGCTCAATGGAGCAAAGGTGGTATCTTAAATGTCTTTCAGCATATTGATGAAAGCAGTGTTATGTGCTCATATGAACTAACAGAAAGATGTGAGATCATGTCAGAGATTTTTTTTTTAGAACAGTGCAAGTTCATGCTGAGTTCTGTACATCTTTTTTTCTGTTTTTCTTAGGGTGCATTAAACATACTGAGTGAGGAAGATTTTTCAAACCTATCCGATACCAGAGTGATGTACTAACATTAGGAGCCTCCCTGCCTGCAGGAGCTTATCACCCTGGCCCTATCCTGCCCCAGCTTTGCTAGTTCCTCACAAAGCTAAGCAGGCTGACATAAAACACAGGTTGAAGACATTAACTACTTACCAACTGGATTTATACCTAGAGAGAGTACAGTTATTTGAAAGGAAAAACACGATAACTATAGCCATATCACACACATTATACATTATCTTAATAAAAAAAAAAAGGTAAGAACTGCAAAATACAACACTGCAGTATAATACAAAACAGTATTGGGGCACTATTTAATACTAAAAACTGTGGAAAATTGTCAAATCTAAGATGAACTGCCTACAGAATAAAACTGTGAGAGAAATACAAAATTCAATTTTGTGTTAACTTAAATAGATCTAAACCCCTTGCATAAAATAGCAAGATTTTGTTTCTATAATGATGTAAAATTTTTACAAATTATTTATCTAATTAGTTAGAGTAAACAGTTTTTACTGTACCATTCATCACCTGGGTTTGCATTTTTTTCCAGTGATGCATAAAGTAAATCACACATGGGCTACTATTAAGAATACACCATTATCCAAATATAAAGGTACTCCAAAGAAATACAACTGGCTTGAAACAAGTGGAAAATCTGATAGAATGACTGCACTCAAAAGGGCTGAAAAAAGGTCATGAAGATTTTTCTTATATCTACAATTTTTTTTCAAATGAAATTTTCTCTTTTCAAAAAGAGGATGCAGATGATAACAGAGAGGCTGTAGATCTTACTGCCTTAGGTGAATTTAACACACAGCACCCAGCACCCTACTCCTAATAGAACACTTTTTCCAAAAGTGCATATCATCCAGAAACCTGAATTTAAGTAGAAATCAAATATTTCCCCATAACTGATATTTTTCTTATCCTGAAAAGTAACTACATTATAAGGAAAAGTTTTCCAAAAGCAAAAATATGTAAAATTAATTATGTTATGGTCAATCAAAAGGTAAACCTAGAAAAAGTGAGCACAGAGGAAAATGCACATGTATTAACTTACATACATTTCATCACCTCCTACCTCCTGTGACTTGAAAATCCACGGACACACTTCAGCAAAGTAGCAGGTTTCTTAGTATGAACATTTCTCCTCAGCTGAGAGGCAGTGATTTGATTTTTCCGTATTTTATAATCCTTTCAGGAAAAAAGAAAAAAAAAAAAAAAAACAACAAACCAAAACAACTAAAATTGGAGGGAATAAGAAACCCAAACAATTTGATCTGCTTGATATTGAGGTCAGATATAGTTCTATACAACGACACACCTGGGAACAGAACACAAACATGCTGTACATAAACCTTCCCAAAGAGCAAGAGCTACATATTAAAGATTTTTATTAGATGGTGTTTTAAAGTGTCCCTAGGCATAATACAAGCTTTTATATTTTTTAATGTGTTCAAACAGCACAGTTGTAAGAGAATGAAACTGTAATATGCCATGTGTCAGCAATTCAAAAAGGAAAGCTTGTAAAAATTAACAGTCAGGAAAAAATAAGAAGCTGTATATCAAGAGAAGCATTATTAAAACGAGAAGGATCTGAGCTGGCAGCATGTGGTGAATACCACAAAACAGGGAGGCAAGAGGCATTGTGTCATTTGAGTAGCTTACACTTGTATGTACCCCTTTGGCCTCAAAGCATCAGTGGAGGCAATGCTTAGTCCCCAAGATCAATGGCAGTACCACAGTTACTCCCCCCAAATTCTTGCTTAGTTTTTTTTTGTTGTTGTTGTTTTTTTTTTTGCTTTTGGCATATTTTGAAGTGTATTGTTAACTGTTGCAAGGCAGTAATAAAGTAGTTGACAACAGCTCAGTGTTTTGTAGACACAAGAGACCCTACAGCTCAAGATTAGCCATGATGCATATTCACTACATTTGTTAATCCCTCCTCCCAAAGCTGTGATTCAAGGTAGTATAATAAAACACAGTAGGCTCACAGAAAGACAATGTGATCTTCTGGTTGTTTTTTTTCTGCAACTCATTCTATACAGCCAGAATCTGATCTCAAGATGCTTAAAATTTCAATTTGATTCTATACTTGTGACCTCAAATAATCATCAAGCATGGAGTCACAATTTAATGCATTATTTTTTTTATACTAACAACACCACAGGTGCTGCAAGGCTGTTCAGAACTTGGTGTTCAGGTTTGATCAGGAGTATGAAGGCTCATGCAGCAAACCCTCTTGTTTGCCTATTTCTTAAGGGAAGGATTCCATGGTAGCAAGGTCAAATGTGATCCCTGAAGGTTGCCATGGCAACTGTATATTGATTCATTACATATCAGAGTTTGTTCTGAAGCCTCTCCAAGGCAGGATATTGTCCTGCCATAATTGCATTTCTCTGCTCTTCAACTTCAGTGTTTTGTGCCATGGACAACTGATTCTGAATGCAAAGAAAACTGATGCACACTGATGTGTCTGTTTTACAAGAATAAAAGGAAGTAGAGAGAGAAAGGAAGATCAGAGAAAGAACAAAAAAAAAGACTAAATAAGGCTGAAGGGTACACAGTGCACACATCAGGGAGAAGAGAAGAAAAAGGGGTGAAAAGATGTTCTGATGTTGTCTGTGTTGTACTGAATCAATAAATTCACTTTAGAGAGTCTTGAGATTAAATGTGCCTCTTCCTGATACAAACTAAAATAAATGCTGTTATGACATGGTGAATCCATAATCCCCAAAGATGGCTACAGAAAATATAAGTGAAATAAATGTTCCTTAAAGTTCTTCTGGCAGCAGAGAATTAGAAAATCTGCAGGCTAGATGGATAAGTGTACAGAATCATAGAATAATAGAATATAGAATAACAGAATTGTTTGGGTTGGAAGGAACCTTAAAAATCATCTAGTTGCATCTAGTATTGACAGGGACACCTTCCACTAGACCAGGTTGCTCAAAGCCCTCTCCAACCTGGCCATGAACACTTCCTGGGATGGGGTATCCATAACCTCTGGGTAGCCGGTTCCTGTGTCTCAGCACGCTCATAGTAAAATATGTCTTTCTAATGTCTAATCTAAACCCACAATCTTTCAGCTTAATACCACTTCCCCTTGTTCTATGGGGACTGTATGCCCTTGTAAAAAGTCCCTCTCCATCTTTGTTGTAGGATCCTTTTGGTACTGGGAGGCTGCTGTAAGGTCTCTTTGGAGCTTTCTGTTTTCCAGGCTGAACAATGCCAGCTCCCTCTGTGTCATTATCCTGAGCTCTCTCTGCTGATGCAGTGTTTAAGGAAATATGGAGTAAGCACTGATCACAGCCACAGATCACCAGCTGCATTTCCATTTCAAATTCACATTCAGCTTGCTAGTGAAAGGGGCTTTCCCCCTCCACAAGGTCTTGTGCTGTTCATTGAGTGTTACAGGTTTTTTCTGCTTGTTTTCAAGCTTTCAGTCCTGCCTTTCATGCTGGAAATTACTAAATGTCCATCACACACCAGATAACCACGACAAGCCAGCCACCACCTCTGAAATTTGGTGATTTCCAAAAGCACTATTTTTTTTGCATGGAGAAATTAAATTACCTTCAGGGGGCAGCACCCAAACCAGACTTCACATTGTCTCTCCAGCAGACACATCCTCCAAACAAACCTGGTCCTTCAATCAGCCATGAAAACCAATCAGCAGACTACTGCCCATCAGCAGAGCAGTAGAATTTGGTTTTAACGAACATTATGACAGATTTACCCTTGCATTGACAGCAACAGGAACATCCATCCATCCATCCATCCATATATATATATATATATATATATATATATATAGACTCTGTTCTTACTTCAGTGCAGAGATCACAAAATTGACATAAAAACTGAGCCATGCAAGTTTTTGACAAACACTGAATACTGTTCTTTACTGAACCTCATGTAAAAAATTGATGTGTCAAAAAATAGTTAAATAAGAAATATATAAAATTCCATTATTTAATCATCAATACATTAAAGATTAACCTGGTTTTCTGGTAGTGATAATCAACACTTTAGTGTTTTCTTTCTTCTTCATAGAGACACAATAGCAGATATATATGCAAATTTTTCATAAACATTATGATTGATTATCAAAAAAATCCTATCTTGACCTCTCTATGATCAGTGAAGTGCCATTTAACAGAGAAGAGAATTATGACAATCTACTACATCTATGGTTTAATGTTATTTACTTCCTCATAAGACTTTTCACTAAATTTATGGGGAAGTTTTATTCTTTTCTATTGTCATTAGGTTTTCTGGATATGATCTGTTTTTTACCCTTATAAAGGGCACTAGAATCACCAGCATCTCTGTCTCGAATTTCTCTATGAAATATTTATATTTATATGCAGTATTATATGAATATAGAGTTAAAATAATCACATGTTGCCAACACTTTTGATTTTTTTTTGGCACAGAAGTTACGTGGTTTCTCTGAGAAAAACAGACATTACTTTTAGTGTTTCTCTCTCATGTCTGCCAAATAAACTCAAGTCCACACCCAAACACCTTGCTTGACAATGTTTTATGAGCTCTCAGAAGCAAAGTAGGGTCAGTCTTGGTCTTGGAAGTGAAAAATACTAAGAATATTGCAAAATATTGTATGGGAAAGGGATCTCCTGGCAAACACAAGACACTGGATATTTATCTGATTTTTAATTTTGCACATGCTTTTAATTCCTAGACATCCAACACTGCTGGGTTTAACCTCTCTTGTGACTTTGTTTAGCACAGGCAAGTGCATGTTTGTCCACTATGTTCTGCCTGTTGTGCAATGCAGGAGCTCATCCCTGGGGCAGGGTGGTGGAGTGCCCTGCAGGAATTCATCCCTGGGGCAGGGTGGTGGAGAGCCCTGCAGGAATTCATCCCTGGGGCAGTGTGGTGGAGTGCCCTGCAGGAATTCATCCCTGGGGCAGTGTGGTGGAGTGCCCTGCAGGAGTTCATCCCTGGGGCAGGGTGGTGGAGTGCCCTGCCTCTCTAAAGCAGGAGTTCATCCCTGGGGCAGGGTGGTGGAGTGCCCTGCCTCTCTAAAGCAGGAGTTCATCCCTGGGGCAGGGTGGTGGAGAGCCCTGCAGGAGTTCATCCCTGGGGCAGGGTGGTGGAGTGCCCTGCCTCTCTAAAGCAGGAATTCATCCCTGGGGCAGGGTGGTGGAGTGCCCTGCAGGAGTTCATCCCTGGGGCAGGGTGGTGGAGTGCCCTGCGTCTCCACACAGGAGGAAGAGCACTTGGCCCATGCTGGACTGGCCAAGGGGGCTCTGTGCCTGCCTAGACACAGCTCACATTTCTCCAGCTAGTGAATCATGTGAACAGTATTGATTGCTGAAGGGGGTTGTGTGAGCTGTTAGTCTTTCTGTTAGAGCAAGCACCACGAGGTCTTGTGTTTGCTCTGCTTGCCCTCTGTCCTCTTCACATCACAGTGACGTGGCCTTTTCAAGCACAAAGAGGAATGTGGATCCAGAACTCCCCTGGTTTACTGATGCTGCCACTCAAATGTCTTCCCCTCACATTTCCTGTGATGCCTGATCTTCACAGCTGAAAATCCCACAGGGGCTGGGTAGGGTACCCGGGGTGCACCCAACCAAAGGCCATTCTCTAAACTCCCCTGGTTGAAGTACACCAGACTGAGTTTCCGAGAGGCACTGGGTGGGATGACAGCTTGTAAGTGGTGTTGGGGCATGGCACCCACATCACATCTTTCACATCCCTAACAGCTCCTGGGAAAAATGGGATGTATGTTCTTGCCCAGAGTCCTCCCTGCTGGTGTCTTGTGTGCATTATTGAGGCTCCAGGGGTGCATGTGGAGCCATGGTGATGTGACATAAAAACATCAGTAATGTCTCACTGACAGACCACATGCTTTGTCTATGTGGCAAAGATTTTTCACAAGCACAAGCACTTCTTCACAGCCCTCAGCAAGACCGGTCCCATAGGACCAGACAGCAACCTAAAGAGTGATTTTTGGATCACAGCCCCATCTGCATGTCCCTCTCAATTATGATATCAAGACCTTTGTATTGTTTGGATAGCTTATCTTCTCTGGCAAATTTCTTTTCGCATTTAAAACCAGACCTTTAAAATTTCTGTATTTAGTCCTATGAGAAGTCTCAGATATCTGTGGAACTGCATTTTTGCAGTAATGAATGAATACAAAATCTTCTGGGAAAGCCCATACCCAGACCCTTCTTAATAGAGAAGAGGGCAGTGGGGAAAGATCAGCGATGAAAGTGTGAATACCAGCCTACATTAGCATTCACCAACAGCTTAGAGCTATTTTAAAACTTGTGAGAAAATGCTGAAGAGGCAAAAGAGTACAAACCCTTATGTGTTTCTGTGTTTGCAAGTTTTGAGTTAATTCATTTTTCCCGTGTTGGTTAATAGCAGAGCATTTTCAAGGCCTAATCCTGCCATTGTCCTGCCACTCCTACTTTTCATGTGCACTCACTGGAAGTCTCTCAATTAGGCAGGAAAAATAAGGAATTTACATTCATAGGTTAAGGAATCTTTGAAGATGTGATATCATGATATCACATCATTGAAGATGCAATCTGTGTGCTTCAGCCCAAAGGTAACACAGCTGAGGGTCAAGGGCTGAGACTTAGGGATCATTTTATGCAGAAGGAGGATGGCATGCCAAGATATAGGAGGCATGACTCTCTTCTGGAAAAATGTGCTCTGAGACATCAGGGAAGAAGCAGAAGTGCAATTAAGTCTTGCTTAATAACGAATTGTATTTCTTAAAGGTTTTTTTTTTTTTTTACTAATCTGATCCATAGTATTGACCACAATTTGAGCCAGCTCTCCCTATAGACATTCATCACTCTGGTCTGGTATTTTAAGCACTCTGCTGCACAAAATAGCCTGTAATTTTATTGCCACTCACACACTGTGACTGAAAGCACCAAAGAATATGTGTATGTGAAAGTGGGTGCAAATGAGATTTAGGGGTAATAGCCACTGATCTCAGAGTGCTAGCATTCCGGGTTATGTATGAAACCACTTCAGCATCATTTTCAAGATGGGTTTTCTTGTAAATTTTTTCCCCTAGAATACTGACCCAGCAAATAGCACAGATTAGGAAGTGGTCAAAGGAATTGCAGAAAGACTTTTGTCTCAATTCCCTAATTCCAGGATGCAATCCAAGCAACCCCTGGTCCATTCTGGGGGGTAATAAAGCTACATAACATTTAGGAATGATAGATGATTAGTAATGAATGATGACTGCAAGTGTCAAAAGGCTGCTTTAATCACTCTTTTTCCTGTCCATTTGTTTTAAATGTGTTTCTGGAATTATCTTTAAACAAATGATGAGAAAGTAGGCTAGTGTTCAATATGAAAAATAATAAAAATAATAAGGCTGTCACTGTAATGTCCAAAATATACATTCCTTCTTTGGGGGGCAGATGTCTTCCTCATTATTGCCATTTTTTACCTTTGAATAATCTAGGACCAGTCCACTCAGTACAAACATTTCAGAACACAAAATGTCATCTCTTTTCTTATAAAGCATCTTCAGAAAGAATTATTTTCCACTGTGATTATTTTGACAGCAGCAGGATAAAATGATGAGATGGAATTAATATCTACTGCTGACCCTTTGAGCAAAAGAAGCTAAAATTCATTTCTGAAGGATCACATAGTCAAGAAAGTTTAGCCTTTCTGCTATCACCACCAGGAGTAATATGTGCTTTGGAAATATTCTATCACATCATGGCACACAGTGTTATAGGAGCAAAACTCATTTATCAGTGAAGTTATTTACCAAATTTGATGAAAAAAGTCTCCTACTACAAAATAATCCAAGCTTAGAATCCAATTTCCTCAATATTCTCTTTCAATACAATGTCATTGTCTTTCACCAAAGCACAAATGTACACAGGAGAGAGAGCCTACCAGATTCTTTCTTTAGAGGAATAAAGATAATGAATGGAAGTTGTTGCTGTGCTTAATGAAATTTGTTGACATTTTAACCTGCAAATGAATAAAGCCTAGGCAGCTATAACCGAAAATACTTTGATTTTTCAAATGTGAAGGTCAAAAACGTAATTAATCTTTTCACTTAGGTTGTACTTTGAATAAAAAGACTACTTACTGAATTTCAAAATAAGCTCTTTGTATAAATAACAGTAAAAGTGCATAAAAATGTTAAAAAACATTGTTTTTTTAAAAACAATGTTTTTTTAAAAATCCAACATGCCAGCTGAAGGGGAGCTAATACCAAGAGGAGAAAAAAAGAGGGCTCAGATGAGACCATATTAAATGAAACAAGGGGTTATTGAAGTGAATAGAGAAAAAAGAGTCTTAAATTTGAAACGTTACATTTGATTAATTAAACTGCATCTTGAATTTGCTAATTGGATGCTTACATGTTGTTGTGGGACAATGACAGATGGCATTGCACTGATGGCAATTAATCCTAGTAACACTTTTAAAATAAGGCATTAAACTATCTGGTTATTCCTATTTCTGCAGTCACTCCTCTCAAAAACTGGGATGGAAATAGCTATGAGCCTCATTATGAGGAAGAAAAAAGTGATGAGCATCCAAGTAGTTCTAAATAGTATTTATTTGCAGTTTGGAATATACTACCTTTCAAATAAAGATATTTTGTGAAATTGACAGTGTCAGTGGCTCCCTTTTATAAACACCTATAGTAGGGGTGGAAATACACTCCTAAGCTTACATTTAATTATTGTATCCTGTACAAGGGAACGACATGAAATATAAATAGTTGAAATTGCAAAGTCAAAAGGGAAACCACATTTCTACTGGGTTTTGTTGGGTTTTTCTCTCTATTTTTATTATCATTTAATATCTTTTTTTTTTTTTATATCATCTGCACAGAAGCAGATGTCCTTTTGGACTGACAGTGGTGTAAAATACTAAACTTTGCTACTCTGAGTTCCCAGGGAATTTTCATTAATACCAAAGCCTGAAATGTGTGTTCATTTATCCTACTGAAAAAGTCTTTGTGAGAATTTTGCTAAAGCCTCCATGAGAAAGAAATCGATACTCACTGTGATTAAGGTCACTTAAAAATAGACACCAGGGAGGCCAAAGTTCAGTGCTATTCAGCTGACTCACCTTTTTTTCTCACTTTGTAGTTTAAATTGTTGCAAAAGTCCATGTGGTTGACTTCCATCACTGCAAGTTACATATGAAACCAAATCTACACATTGTCATCTCCAGTGAAAAATTTTGCTAAGATTACTTTACACATTTGTGTATCTGCCCTCTCCTATTTTTTTCTTTCTTTTTTTTTTTTTTTTTTTTTTGTAGGTAGCTCAGTCAAAAGCCATAAAGGAAATTAGGAAAATTACTGTGCTTAATCCATAGGTTTGGTTCTGCCACAGACCTCCTTGAGGTTTGGGCAAACCAGGAAGCACTTTGCAAAATAGAGACAATAATAATTAAAATAATAACCCTCTTCTTTATAAGTTTTAGCCTGTGATGTAACCCTGCATCAAGGTGTACTGAGAGAAAGAGTAATTAGGCTGTATAAGATCTTGTCTAGGAGGTCTTTAAGAATGCTGGGATACGTCTCTTAGAAGGAAAATGTCCAATATTTGAAATTAGAAGAAGAGGAAAGACAGACTAGAAGAAAATTGTCCAAATTACCACACCTCAGTTAATGCCTTTAGAAGTCACTGGAATTAAAATAACAAATTATTTAAGTTTTGTGATGTGAAATCTCAAAGTCAGTCCATGTATCTGTATGAAGAATGCATGGTAGCTGATTGCAAAATAGGTGAGAGAAATTTTTTTTTAAATACTAGAACAAGATTTCTTAAAATAAGAAGCTTCAGGATTCTTTTCTCTTTGACACTGTTTCCAGCCCCAATGAAGTCTCACATTGCAGGAATCCACACATTTGAATTGGATTTAAGGCACAGATTCAAGAGTACAGATGAATATAGGATGACAGTCATCAGAAAAAACATTAACTGCATTCAGAGCATAAGAAAAAGAGAATATAAAGACATTTTTTCACATATTTTTTATGGACCACAGTCATAAGATTCCAACATTATTCCAACCAATTTATTGATTAGTGACTATGATTAGGGACTAATGCCAAAAGGTCTGAATTATCACTTCCAGAGCAAAAGTGTGAAATAATTCTTATAGATAGTGAAAGGAGAAGATTGTTTAGAACCTGACCATGAAAAGTACTGGCCTCAATCTGTGTTTTCATTTACACTGCTTTCTTTGAAATGCCACATACTTCTTAAAAGGTAATACTGGATCACATATGAAATTAGCAATGTCCTTCAACACTTTTTCTGTCTTATCAGCACTGCTTCTTCTTGATGATGGTAGAATTATAGGAGATCAGCAGGATATTAATCATGTTTTGGTGTCCTGCATTGTTAATTCAGGTCATCTGTAGGGATTTGCACTAGAAGCCTCTTATTACCTTCTATACTGATTAGTTAAATTTTATAGTCTTCAACATTGTTCTGTGCAGTACCTCTGAATACAATTGCTGTTCAATTCTGTATATATAACACATATTATGATAATAATAAATAAATATATTTATTTATAGAAGTGGATTGAATCTGAGAAGCCTGGAATGGCAGTATTTGCGCATAGAGAGAAAATACTGATGACTCAAACTGAACTGAGATCTTACAGTGCCTATTCAATCTTTGCCACTCCTGCTGGCTCTTTTCTGACCATTGCAACATGTTGCAGAAAGTATAAACTTAGGTCAAGAGAATCTTAGAAAGTAAAGTAGTTGCTGTTGTTACTATTACTGTTGTTATTATTATTATTATAGTTATTACTAGAAAGCACATTTCTGAAGCAAACCGTTGCCAGCAGTTTGCTATTCTGTGCATAGTGAAAAATGTTGGACTCATAAAACAAAAGTCCCAACTGCTTCCAAAGACACCACAATCATGGAATATTCTGGATTGGAAAGGACCTGTCAGCGTCATCAAATCCAATCAAGGTGTCACTTTGGATAAATCTGTGAAGCATTTTTTGCCAACAGCCTCTTTCATAGCCCAAAAAATTTAATTTATTTATTTGCCCATACTTATTCCATATTGTGCTTCAGACACCTTATTCCCCTGAGCTGATCTGCAATACATTTAGAAGTACCTCAATTCCATATTTACAACATGGTTATGGACAAAGTGACTTTAGACTATCTTTTAAACTCTTTGGTGACAAATCAGCAAAAGCCAACAAATACCTTGATGAAACACGGCTTATACCCCATAGTTAAATCATTCTCACAATTTATCTAAACACATTTGACCCCAATGTAACTAACATATCACATGGCTGTGCTACTTAACAAACAATCCCAAATATTTTTTTAATCACAACAAATATTTTACAGTTCCATTATTCTAACCATCATTGCTAACAATGAATCAGGTATTTAAGGAGTGTGGACTTTTATTATTACCACAAAGATAAAAAAAATTACTTTCCAGTTGAAAGAATAGCCTGTATTTCTCTCAACCAGCGACCAAGGTGGGAGAAAAAAGGTAAATTAGGACTACCAGATCATTAGAATCTTTGAGACCTAGAAAATTGCATCCAGAACTGCTGCCACTACTCATGAATGTGCCCAAGCTTTTGCTATTGACTGTTTGCTATCCTTAAACAAATCTGTAGTTTGACTGCACGTAACACCCAGGAAGAGTCTGACACCCCATAAACATAACCCAGTGCCAGGGGGTGGCCTGTTATGAGCACCAACATTGCATTTTGCTAGACTGTCTAGTTTCCTACTGAGAAAAGACAATTGATTAAGGTCCTGGGGCTATCCCAAGTGTTACAGAGAATGCTGATTAATGAGCAGCTCGCTGAAAAATAGACTCTTCCCAAGGAGCTGTCAAGCACTGAAGAATTGTGTCAGCGCTTCTTAGCTGTGCCCTCCACACCTCAGTGAGCCCAAAATGTTCAATTACTCTTGTATATTTTTGGAGGCATGGGAGGTTTTTCCATCTTTCACAGTGGATCAGTCAAGACATTTCGTTGTCAAAAAAGTTACTTTCCCTATCCCAGGGTATTTTTTTTTTCAGATAAAGTTATATGAAAATGGCTTTCCTTTCCATTTTGGGTCACAGCTGCTGCCTGCGTGTTGAGCAGAGTCTTTGGTAAGGAGCCCAAACCCAGAGTTGGGTACAGGTGTCCAGCTGAGACTGACTGGGGCAGGACTGCAGTGGAGGAAAGGGTAGATTTTGTCTCCCTTGTTTCACCAGTCTGATAGAAGATGGAGGGACAGACATTTTCCCCTCACCACAGGCTGTAATAATGCCAAAGCTGCTTTTGTCTATATCAGGTGGCAGAACTTCTTTGGAGTCATTATACTGGTAAACAACTGGTGAGCTTTAATAAAATCCATTGCTTCTGGCAGGCCTCTTTGCTAAGGTGTAGAGTTGACCAAAGCCAAAATTTTCCTTGGGCCAAGGAAAAGCCTAGAATCTTTAAGGATATTTTTAGGACTCACTGCAGAGTCATTTTCTGCACAGGATAGAGACAGGCCAGAGTTTTTTCTATATATCAGCAGCAGTCAGCTTGTATGACCATATTTGTCCTCTGTCAAAAATCTTCCTGTAGACAAACCCCAAAATGTAAAGCCCTGCTGCTCAGATAACAGAGAGGAATTGCTGTGGAATGATGTTCATCCAGGGATTCACAATAATGTAACCCTGCCACGTCATGAAGTGCTTCATGGAAACAGGAAGGTTATTGAGAAATACTGCTTTGGCCTTCATCTGTCTCAGAAGAGGAGGGCAGGCTTGCTAACACAGTGAAGTGATATATGTGATGTGCTTACACCCTAAAGTACTCAGATGGAGTTTGGATATTGAGTCCTAGTTTAAATAAAATTAAAGAGGAGGTAGTACAACTAGTCCAGCCTATTATAATACTATTTATTCAAAATTAACTATAGGATTCATTGAATTTTTATCTTTATTTCAACTTCTGTTTGCCCTCATTTACTCTCTTGACAGGGTTGGTGGCCTGAGCCTTCTTTTTGAAATTAATGGTCTATGGCCATATCCTTCAGAAGATGAAAGATTTTTCTTACTTTTTGACTGAACACTCAATTTGCCTCTGAATTACACTAGTACAGGGCAACTAGCTTAGAGATAGTCGAAAAAAAGCATCCGCAATGCTTCTAAAACCTTCAGTCTATTTGCTTTTAATATACTGCACTGAAATTATTTCAATATAGGAGAAACTAGAGACCCATGTAGTTATTAGTTATCTGTTCTGAGGTAGGCAATAGTCAATTCTTGCTATATCTAGAGCAGATGGTACATTTTCCTCCAGATTTTTAAAAGCTTTTAAGCTCTCTGAATGTTTTTAATTACAGCTATGCTGTGAAGGCAAATAAAACCAATTGGCTTAAGATGGTCTTTAACCACTCAGAGGAAATAATTAATGATTTGAGTGTCTTCTTGCATTTTCAGTGTATTTTGTAATAAAGAAAAATCTAAGATAAAGGCAAGAATGGATCTCAGCTTACAAAGAGCCCATGGTATTTCAAAATACAGTGGCAAGATGCCTTGCTGCTGGAATTTACTCTTTTTGTGATCCAGTACCTGTCTCTGGTGGGCCCAGCTGTGTCAGGCATGGCTCAGACAGACCACCCACATGTTTAACACAACACTGGGAGACTTGGGGGCTTCTTTAAAGAGAAAAAAGAAAACAAGAGAGAGATAAAATATACAAGGCATATGGCCATGATACTGTATTTAAAGAAAAATGAAATTAAAATTTGTCAATAAATCACATTCAATTTGTCAGCAGCATCAAGGTTGACACATAACACATGCTCCTATAACAGCAGTAAAATGTGCCTCTTAGCCTGATACAAAATGTTTTCTATTTTGTTCTGCAACTGCCAGATAAAAAAATTGTCTCAGTAAACCTTTAGATCTAATCTTAATTGACTTTTATCTGTCTGCTTCTCCTGTCCTGTTTTATTTTTTGGTTAGACAACCAAATTTGAAACCAAAACAGATTTGTTTGGAGCCATATTGGCTCTGAGTGGCACAAGGAGGAAAAAAGCACATGCATACTGAGCCAATGCTTTCTCATGTAGAATGGAAGAATCTTGAAAATACTTTTCCATAGTGGCAAACTGAATTATTTTCATGCTACCACCCACAATTAACTTACAAAGTTCAACAGTGTTAAAAGAATGGCAAAACAAAGAAGCCATGTATGCTTTTCACTGCCTGCTTTTCCCATAGCAATTATACAGCCGTGTGAACACAGTTAATATCACCTCTGCACTCCATGGCTACGGACTGAGATTGCTCTATAATAAAACATCAGGTCCATTACTTGACATTAGAAAGCAATAATTATATCAGTGCATTTAAGGTTCCTTTCCCCTCATAAAGCTACCTTTCTTTAAAGGATTACCCTGACAGACAACACAGCTGCCTTTTTAAAGGGGCAATATGATTAGCTTCCTCCCACCCCACTGCTACTTGTTTCTCTTATCTCTGGGTTGATCTGAGAAATACGAGCAGTGCAAATGTTTGTTCCAAGAAGGCACAATGGCAGCAGAGGCAAAGCTGCTGCCTTGATTTAGTGGGTCAGGAGGGTCCCTGTGGATGCAGGAACCCCAGACACGTTGCCCTGTTGCTAGGGAACTGCATCGATCCCTTCCAGCATCTCCACTGACACCCTCTCTGCTCCACCGTGATTGAGCACCGTCCTTTACAGGAGGGGAAGAGTTAGAAGCTTTGCCTTGCCTTTAATATTTATGAAGTAAACGTTTTAACCATTGAAGCTTTAAATGTCTAATGCTGTTTTCTTTTTCCAGAGCAGCAGCTTCCTTTGGGAATATTTCCATCACTCTAGTATGGCAAATTACTTGACGTTGGAGGCAGAGAGCTTATTTTCTCCGAACTAAATGCAATCGCAGGAGATTTAAGATGTCCACAAAAATAATTGAAGTGTACTTTTCCTCATTCATTTTAATTCACTCATTATTTCAAGATAATTTACGCTTAAAATGCATCATGCTACAGGCTTAACTGAAAATCATCAAAATCAGATTGAAAGGTAGACCTTTCAATTCAGGATACTCTGAATATTTTTATACAGGTTAAAAAACATAAAATATATGTATAAAAATGCTGTGTGTACATAGAGAGAATGCTGTTACAAAGAAAGTGTTAACTTATCCCAGTGGGATAATGCCCACTGGGATTTATGCCCAATCCCATAGCAAGGGGAATGAGGACAGCAGGTTATAAGTCCTGAGCTGGCTAATTTGAATGTTCATCTCTGTGCATACACAGTGAGAGGTTTTTAACATCCAGCTCTTCAAGAAGGTTCTGGGTGTGCCCAGGTGGTGCTGCAGCCCCACCACGCTGGTAAGGACGTGCACTGGAGGATGTGTAGCTGTGCTCCCACGTGTCAGGCCCCTGCAGCATCCTCTGCATGTCGGCTGTCTCAGGGGAAGGTGAGCCTGCAGACACCTCAGCTGCTGCAGGCAGAGAGCAAACATGCTGTACCAAGCTATATAATTGACGGAGATGGAGCACCTGAGTCCTGTCCCAACAGATTCCCAGGGAATATGTATTTAGAGAAAGGTGATGCCATGAATCCTCACAGATTGGAAGAGCTATCAGATGGTATGAAAGCTTTTCAAACCACTTCTCTGACAGTAGTGAGAAGGTGAAGAGATGATAGTTTTCCAGATTAAATATAGAAAAATCTCAATCTGAATTTTAAAAGCCACCATTAGAAGTGAACAAAACCCACACACCTAAATAAACCCCTGTTGATTATACATCTATATAAAAATCAATAATTTAAAACATATGTGAGATGATTAAGCTCTTGGCATCCTTCCTATAAATACTCCACACTGGCAGAAACTGTCTAGCAGTAGCTCTAGAAATTGAAATAATTGCTGTAATCAGACACCAGATGCCTGATACTGAGCTGCATAGCAGATACCACAGTGACCCAAGGGAAGAAAATGTAGCATAAGGACGAGGTACTCATGTGAGCAGGAACAAATTTATCAGAAGAGCTATGGGGACAGTAGCTCCCTCCCTACCAGCTTCACCCTGTGGGTCTCATACTCTGGTCTCATTATAGGAAATGCTGCTTTCTGCTGTTTTATTGTTCTAACCATTGGGAACACCACACCCAGCCCTGCATCCAGCCCTTTCTATTAGGAAACCCATACCAACAACATCCCCCACTGAAATCCCTGGACACTGATACAGAAAGTTAGGTTTGTAAAAGCTGTAGTGGTTCCCTGCAAGGCAGCCAGCAGCTCACACTGTTTCCACAAATGCAAAAGTTCTTTGATGTTGACATCATGTGCACAATAGGATCTGGCTCATAAATGCAAATCTGCATCTTTAGCCTAAATCACTCTGTGTATCCTATGGTTAACCAGATTCCTCTGATTGAAATACAAAATTAAGAAACAAAAGAGTCAATTTTATTTAAAAAGTAAAAGTATTCAAACTTTTGCTTTTTAAAAGATGTCAGCAAGTTCTAGAGAACCTGCCTTCAGCCTTGCTACAGCCTTTCTTCTTATTCTAAAATAAATTCTCATCCTTTCCCATTTCAAAGCTAATCTTCTCCCACTCACTCTAATATTCAGTGTTAGCATGTAACAGACCATGAATTAGGAAATGGCTGTTAAGACAGCAGCAAAGTTCTTTTTTCTCATGCCCTTATAAGTAACAAGGTTATATAATTTTCTACAGCATATAACATAATGGTCTTCTAACTAAGGTGCTGCTAGCACTCAAACTAACACTCTTTCCTCATGCAGCGTTGACATAATAATAGCATAATACTTCAGGCCATTAAATCTATTGAAAGCAAATTATTGTCATCAAATGTGATAAAACCTAGTTGGATGCATTAACAATCTTACATTCTGTCTTGATAACACTACTAAAATAGTGATTTCCTCTGCTTAGACTTGCATTGACAGTTTTTTATCTGTTTCTTCTTAAAATGTGTTGGTCAAATGTCCTGCCTGAATCAATGCTCAGGAAACATTTAGGGAAAATGATGCCTTGTGAAGGCTGACCTAGAACAGGGACTAGACAGAGCTAAAGAATAAAGTAGGTGTTTATTAAAAGGCCTCAAATAGATCCACCTTGGGCAGCAAAACCCAAAACGGCCACAAAATGGGCGACGGGTTACAGGGTCTCACACTTTTATAAGTTCTGATCCATTTGCATATTGGAGTTAATTGTCCAGTTACACTTTAGCCCATGAAGTCCCATCCTTCTTGACTTTCTCTCTTCATTCCACTGTTGTTTATGCTCCTGAGTCTGAGATCTGGATTGGCTGTCCTTGGGTGCCCAGCTAGAGAAGGAATTCTTTTGTTCACCTATTCTGTGGAGAGAGCTTACTATCCCCCTTACTTCCCTAGTATGAAGCCTAGACTTACACACTAATGCAGAATAGAATCTGAAATCTATAAAAGCTAAAACCTGAGGCATCAAGGACAGCAGTGCAATACTTTGGATCCTAACCTGAAGTCTGGCAAACTCAAGGGGGACCCTGGTGTTAGCTACCAGGTCTTCAGCTCTCTGTGAGTTATCTCGTGTAACTAGTAACAGAGATATGAAAAATTCTAGTTCCCCTGAAGCCTGCTGACTTCTGCATGGTTGTTATATATAGATCCATGTCTATGATACATGTGTGCCTGTATTATACACATTCATATGTGTACATTACTTAATATTAATAAACTGAATTCCCATTAATCCTCTAGCCACAACAAGGTATTTACACACTGTTGTTTTTGTTTTAATCTCTCTAGTGACATATTTGGACAAATGTTATAAAAAAGGTTGATAGAAGTATCTGAGAAATATGTACAAGTTTTAAAGACTACCAATAGGATGTGTCTCTTTTATTGCTGAGAATTTTTCCATTTTACTTTTCTTTTTTAACTTGGGGTGGGTATAAGTGAGAAGTGGTTCATTTTCCAAAGTGGTTGTAAGTTAATAAGTATTTTTTAATATCTATTTGCATGGCAGGATGTGCCTGTTATCTGACACGTATCTAAGTAGTATGATTTACTTGTAGAATTATAAAAATCCATCATAAAGTACAACTTTGGAGTATACTAGGTTTTTCACTAAGACAGTGGAACAAGCAATGGCAGATTTGTCTCTGATGTGTCATCTAGGCACCACTGCATGTACAATAGACATGTAACACCAAGTAAGATCAATTTTAGTAGTTATGAACCCTGTTTCTACACACAATCAATTTAGCAAATAGTAACAGTATAGTCTGTGGACATTTACACACCAGCAGGTTTGGCAAGACACACAGCTGCTTGTGCAGGTAGATAAATCCATCATAGCAAGGAAGTCTAGGTCACACATAGGTCTGGCTCTTACAAAATCTTCAGTCACAGATACTCCCATCCTGACAGAGTCAAGCACTGTTAGTGTGTATCTATTAAAATAAAGGCACTTTCCAACCTCCTCTGCTGTGTCAGACTTTGTAGCTGTCCCTGCAAGTGAATAGATTGTTTCTTGATCACAGCGATTAGCTAAGCTGCTCTCCACATCCCTGTCTACTATTTTATTCCTACTCCAAGCTGCACAGTTTCACGGGGCATGTTGGTTCAAATGCACTTGGAGGGATGATGCTCACTGCTTAGCATTCAGCTCTGAAGCCTCTCAGGGAGGCAGTGTGAAGTTATCTGGCTGCCTGTCAGAAATGCTGGCCTGGATGGATAGCAACTGTCTGGAACCATATGGTAAACAGGACCTGAAGCTGCTACCAAGGGTTTACAGGCTCTGGGCAAACATGCTCACTCACACTTGTTACATTTGACAGCTTGTATCCCTCAAGTGATCCCTGTGATTTTTTATCAAAGCTTCATCTTATTTCCACTCCGAGAGTTCAGCTATGTTAAATTTTTCTCAGGAAGATGGGGTTTCTTATTCCAGAAGACTTCTTCGTGCATGTGATGGGAGAAAGTGGTGACAAGTAATACAACCTCTCATATGAGGTTTCACTTAAGCACATAACTAACACTTATTTGCTCCCTTTTCCTCTCAAATTCTGCAATATATTAGCAAGACAGAGAAACAGAAGTAATACAGCCCCTGCAGCTTCTTGCAGCCATAATGCTGGGTTGAAGGTCAAGACAAGCAGTGTGAGGGTAGAAGGAAAAAGAAACAAAAGCCTCATCTTCTGCCTGGGGCCCTCAGGAGTAAGGTGTTGGTTATGCTATAAATCTGTATTTACTCCTCTTTTATCCCATTTTACTCATTTTCAGAGACATCTGATTTTAAGAATTTGGAGCTGCCTTCTCTTGGATGTCTTTACCATAATTACTTATTTTATAATTTACTCACTGGATAGTTCAACATATTCTTGTTCTTTTGTGTATGGAATGAGTTGTGAGTTGCATATCACTAATAAACTTCAGGAGCTAGGAATTTAGTATACAATAGAAAAGAGAGAGAATTATTTAAATGTATTTCTCTATTCAATTCATGACTAAGTGCGTAGGGAGCTTAATATTACTGGGATATCAAAGGCTGAAGATTAGCATCTTCTGAGAATGCCCTATGTGTCCACACAATCACTGGTAAAAGCTTTTTTTTGAAAGCCATTTAGGATGACATTGACCTCCATTTTCTGACAAACTGCAAGCATTACGTACAACTTAATAAGAGAAAAAGGGGGAAAACTAATTGGCATAGAAAGGTCAAAGCAATGTAAATGTGATGTTTTCATGATGGGAAATATCTTCATAGTTGAAAAAGAAATGAGGCAGGTTATTGCAGATATTGATATAAAAAAAACCTACTGTTAACATTAACATCTGATTTGCCTAATACAGTTCATTACTGTTCAGCATTTCATCTAAATAATTTTCTTATTAATGCTTAACTAATACCAAATAACTCCCCAGCACTAGCCTTAGATATCTCTATGAATTTTAGTAAATTTATTATACTTGGTCCTGTTGTAATGAAGCTTCAGTGGATTTATAATAATCAGTTACTTAGAATAAGCAGTGAGCATTGAGGAGACTCTTCAATCTGCTTGGGTGAGCACAGTAAAATACCAGAGGTTCACTAGAGACACCCTCAAAACTGCACAGATAGTATGGCTGGGGTAAAAAAAAATATCCTTTTTCTAACTGTAAAGAGGCACAACTGTGAACATCTGCAAAACTGCTAACTTGAATTCCTCTTACAAATCCCGATGATTGTACCAGGATTGATTAGGTGCACCAACTTTTCAGACAGCATTTAGTTGAGCAGAAGGCAGCCTGTTGTCCCTTGAACATGCTGGATGATCAGAACATTTTAGGAACTGCCTTCCTCCCTTTAATTTCAAAATATTAGGCGATGGGGGAAAAAAAATGTTTAAGACTTCTAAAATTTTGGACTCTAAGAAATAAAGAAATCAGTGTCTTACCAAGATAAAAGGTGTGTTATGGCAAAATCTGTAATATTTAGGTAATATATTATTCTTCACCAAATCTTGTGAAAAAGATCACTGGGATTGATCCAACCACTATGATCAGAATGTTTGCATTTTGATTAACACATGAGAGAATATGCATTTTAACTTTGTAAGAAAACTGTACTACAGCACCTTCCTCTGAGCATAGATCATAGTAGTCATCTGTATCTTTAGAAAACTGTCTATTCTGAGAAGAAAAGCAAGTGCGAATGTGGATTTTTCTTCCAACTTTGGTGTTCAGCTGACTGCACTGCATTTCAAGTAAAATATTATTTTGATTTAATATTCAATATTTTATGCCAGAAAATATCAAGGTCACAATCAGTAGCTGAAACCACTTCTATAATGTGACACACAATATTTCACAGGTGTGAACCTGTGCACTCAGGACTCACCCTGGACCATTTAAAATGCTGGTCACAGCAAATACTGATGTACAGTAGATAGTAGCCATGGAAACCAGTCAGAGCTTACCTTAATAATACTTTTTTTTAAAGAAAACTAGATTTCAAAGGGTGATTTTTCTCTTTCTTTGGGGGCACAGTGCATTATAGCATCTAGGAAATTATCCATTAGAGGTTTTTCATAGCAATTCCATCTTAAAATCCCGTGCAGATGTTGCACAGTGCTCATTTCTGCACACTGAAGACCAGGTGTGTTATTAAGGCATGATAAATGCACCAAAGCCTCCCTGGGGAATGCAATAAATGAGGAGCAGAATCAGACCACACTCAGGCTGCACTGAGAGGAGGCAGGTCCACTGCTGAAAATTTATTTCCAGCCACTCCTGGAGGGACCAAACAACTGGGGAGGATGTGCTAAGCAACAGGGAAGGCAGGCAGGCATCTAGAGAATACATGCAGGGAAGGAGAGGGAGGGTGGATCCCTGGCTCTTGTGCAGACTGGATGCAAGGTGGGATTTAATGCTTGAAGCCTGAGAATAGGGCAGATGGAAGCTCTTGGTAAATACAGGCTTTGCTGAAATTTGCAGTGTGGAAAGTGAAGTTTTCTGGGAGAAAATAGTAATTTAGAAGGTATTTTTCATAGGAAGCGAAATTACCTCAAAAAGCTTTTTGACAGAACATTGAAATCAGGTACTGAAAAGTGCATTTACAACATATTCTGAGTTGCCAGGGACCCACAAGGACTATCAAGTCCAATGTTAAGTAAATGAGCATTGAACCCACAAACCTTGGGTGCTATTAGCACCAAGCTCTGAGCTCATCTCATCTCCCTGCAGGGAGGAAAGCTGTCTGGTCAGCAGTGATCCCTGGGGAGGCGTGCTGCTCAGCAGCAGCTCTCTGACAACAAAGACTTGGCAGTTCTCTCTGCGGCAAGAATGAGCATGCAGACCTGGCTGAAGACATGTTTGCAGCTAACTATAAGCTCCATGGCTGTGAAAAGCAGAGGGAGGGAAAGAAAATGGGAGAGAAACCTCCCCTCCCCTTCCTTCAGCAGGGAGCCATTCCTGCCTCAAGCCCAGCCCAGGAGGCAGCAGACCTGACTCTGGTGAGAAGCTCTGAAACAGATCCACAGGTAGAAGAAAAAAAAAATGGAAAGGTTATCAAATGAAGTGGAAAAATAAATGATGAGCAGAAGCAAAGCTCAAGACATTTTCCATTGCTTTGAAAGGATAAGACACCTGGAGAGGCAGGAAGACATTTTGTAGATGTAAGATTAATTTTTTTTCACTCCTTAAAATTTCTGTATTTTCAGGTTTGTCATGCATGTTCACTTTGAAACGGTTTTCCTGTTCCATTAACTGTGCTTTTGTAAGAGCATAGGATCTCTGCAACAGACCCTACTGGACTTTCATGGGCAAGTTAACAAAAAATAATATCCCAGTGGGACCTGAAGTCACCCTTGTCACATTTTTCATTAATTCCTATACTAGGGGAAAAAAACCCAAAACCCAACCAATCTAATGGATGCTAGATACCTGCCACATTAGTTAGAAAGTAAAACTACTAGGAAAAAATATTGGTGCTTTGTGGTGCACAGGGCATTCACAGCACTAATTTCAATTAATTTCAATTCACCACCAAATTTAGCAGGGAGCCAAGCAACACCTTCAAAGTTTGTGTGACTCTGTAGCAGAAACTGAACCAAGGTCCAAATTTCATAGTATGGTAAAAAATAGTTAACTTCAAAGGGTTGACAGATTACTATGCAGTCTTCCCCAAAACCCAAATATAAAGCTGATTTACTACAAGATTATTTTCTGTCAAATTAAGGAACATTTTTTTCCAGTTTGGTTGGCAATTTTATAACACTTAGATGACAAGCTACTGTCTGATCTCAAATTAAATCAGCAGACATGTGTCATTGTAACTGTTCTCTTAAAAAGAATAGTGCATGGAGAGGAATGGAAAAACAACAGCAATGATTTTAATGAGATTTCCATCTAGACTCTTAAAATATTCCCTGGTAAGATACTAGTTCACCTTTTCCTGAATAAAATGAAATTCTAAGAGATGTCATCAGGATACCTGAGACTGTTTTTTACCCTGTGGAAAAACAAAAGCTTGATAGCGTTCATATTCCAAAGAAATAACTTACCATTGAAAATATGACTCACAATAACCAAAAGCTCAGATGACTAACTTACAGTTCCAAGAACATGACCTCTGCTGTTAAATACCAATCACAATTGGTAGCCATCAATATTTGAGACCTTCACCACTGGGAAAGAGAGACCCTCTTGGATACTCTTCCTCAAAATTTATTGTCACAGTCCAAAATGATAGATGGGATGTTTTCCAAAGTTTTGTTCCGTGGAATTGTTTTGATTGTCTTTTGAATTACATGAAATTATGTTCTCTAAGATAGAAACTTTGTGATGATAGAAAAAAAAAATGTATCAACATTTATGAAACAACTTTTTTTGCCCCCTCAATGCCAACGTGCTGGAATCAAATTCATGAGGCTCTTGAATCCAGTGCAGGAGGAAACATCTCAAAGGGTCACTCTTGTCACCTTTCCCATGTGCCCAATTTCATCTGTCCTCATGAATAAGTGTTATCTCTATTGCTCACTGAAATTGTCTTAAGGGATGATCACAGCTTCTGGCTTTTCCTGTGCTCTTCCTTACTCAACATGATCTTCCTCCTGTTGCATGTGTGCTGCAATTGAAAGCAAAATGTAGGTTAATCACAAAAATTATGTTGTTCCAATTTTTTACTGATAATTTGTGATACTTTCATAAAGATGCCATCTTCCCTTCTGCATCTCTCATCCAATAAACTTATTTAATGAAGGAAGCTTTTCATTACTTTCTTTTCCAACTGTTAATCATATTTATTGAGAAATTATAGAACTCCTTCTATAATTTTTCACAAACTGTGAACTATAAATATCTGTGTAATTTAAATATCATCATCTTAATGATTTACAGGGACTCTCAGAATGAAGTGAAGGTTTTTAATGAAGATACCATCCCTTCTCTATGATCTCCTTCTTCCCATTCAAGGAACTAAGAACAAGAAACCTAGTAGGAAATTCAAAACTTTCTAAGGAGTAAACAGATCCAAAGAGACTATGGCTTGGTAAAAGTAGAATAACAAACACTTAAAAGGTCACAGTTCAGCCATATGCTGTACTTAAAAAGGAGTGATCTGTATTCATTTCAAATCCTCAAATAAAATTCAACACAGATCCTTCCTTAATATAGAAGTGTCATATTTTTCTTAAAAATACAATTTAAACTGCATTTTAGATCTATATTTGAAAATTTGCATTAGATATTAAAGTGCACAGGCCTTTTTTAACATGAAGCAGACTCTCATTTCTGATTGGGAAAAGCTGTTAAAGGTTGATATGTGAAATGGCTGAGTAAGGAAGAAGGTTTATCCAGAAGAAAACCATATGCTCCAATGACTATAAATCTCATTAAAGAGGTCATGACAACTGTCTTCTTTTGATCTAGTTTAGCACAGAGGTGGGAGTAACCAAATACTGAAGAAAAGGAAAAGCCCATTTTTCTCTTCTTTATGTGAATCCTGGGAGCTCCAGTGAGGTTACAAGCACATTACAGTAAATTAAAATACCACCAGCACATAACATAAATCTAGACTGAATAATATATTGACTAAACAAAGCATTTAAAACTAACTTGTTTTCATCTTCTGTTAGATGCAAATATATTACAACGACTTGCGGGGTTCCTCAGGGTGAGAGAGATGGACGAGAATTTTGGTTCATGATCAGAAGGCTGAATTTATTGATATATGATATATACTACATTAAAACTATATTAAAAGGAATAGAGAGAGAAGTCGCAGAAGCTGCTAAGCTAAGAATAGCATAGGAAAGAATGAATAGCAAAGTTCTGTGTCCATCAGAAAGCAAGGACAAACTCTCCCATGAGTGGTCAGCAAATCCAAACACTCACAGAAGACCAATCACAGATGCACCTGTTACATTCCATATCAGCAGATAAATATTGTTTACATTTTTCTTCTGGGGCCCCAGCTTCCCAGAAAGGACAAATCCTAAAAGAAAGGATTTTTATGAAAAAATGTCTGTGACACAAATAAATAATATATAAAATTACCAATTTTTCTTCTTCACAGAACTTACAGAAAAATGTACTTTTTCATTTAGCTTGGATCAACTCATGCACAACTTTTTGCTTCTTTCAACTCCTGTAATTTGTTACAGAATGTTTCAAGACATTGCGTTTTATGCCTTCCCTCCCCAGTTCAACTTTCTTTTGTTAGCTGGAATAGCACAGTTCATTACATATTCAATCAATCAATCAATCAATCAATCAACCAATCTCCTTGGAATTCCCATCCTTTCACCAGGATCTTTTTGCATCTGCTTCTTCAGTCTAGTCTATGAAATTTCAGCAAATGTCACTGTCAGACACCCTAATAACATGCTCATGGCAGGCGACGTGTGCACTGGAATTAATTAGTCAATACCATTCGGTATCTTTGTCACATGAGCTGTGTTGCTTCTTCTCTTTTTTCTTGTATCTGAATCAGTAGCTGTAATCCCATCATGCTGGTACTTTGTGCAGAACATCCTCAAGAAACCAGCTGTAATGATGTCTCCATCTTTTTTTGGCAGAGAAGATTTGGTTTTATGCTTGCTGTGCTCTAATGTTTTGGCCAATGAAGTCAGCCAATCCATGCCGCAGATTTGACAGTGTTCTGAGTACAAGCAACCAGAAATTTCAAATCTTCTTAAGCAAGAAGGAAAGCTCCCTATAATTATGTAAACATGTCTGCTGTGCTGTGCGAGTCACAGCTGCATGCCACCACATTTTGCAGAATGGTTTATTTGACTCACTTTTATTGCTGTAATCCAGTTGGAGATAAATAGGCTTTACTCCCAGCTAGAGGATACTGCTCAAACAGCAGACAAAAACTTCATGTGTAATTCTCACATTAACCCATGTCATGTGAGGAATTCATGTGGACAGATGAATTTGGGATCAGAAGAAGGAATGGTTTATGTGCTGGATGTCAGTGGCAGAAACAGGCACATTCAGTGTGTGTGAGGAACTTTTTCTAGAATAAACAGAAGAACAATTCACACCATTACTGAGTATAGTATCTATGAGACTGAGAAACTAAATTTGAACCTTTCTAAAAAGTTTGTTTCTCACTTATCCCACAGTCAGCAGCCCCTGGGAAACTGAAAAACCTAAACAACTATATCTGAAGAAAAAGGGAAGAGTAACAGAAAGGGGACTATTCACCCAAAAGTCTGCTCCCAGGTCAAGTTAAATTCATAAAGTCATCCTTTTCCCACCCATGTGTGCTCAAGTCTAGAGAATTCCATGTTGGGGAGTCAAGTTTGAATGTGCACTTTACCTGCCATCCAGTCCAAGGCTGTCAGCATCATGAAAGCTATAAATCACATCAATCTTTGGTACAGAATCTGTTCTGTTCTACTTATTGCAGATGTGACATCATTGCCTATCTGCCCTGGATGCAGATGTCATCAGCTTCAGGCTATCACTTATCCCATCCAATTCCAATCATAAAATTACTGCATATACAACTCAGGCATTTCAGGCATAGAATAAACAAACAAACAAACAAAAAAGCCTATTTTGCTATTTTGCACAATTCTTTTTCTTAGAGAAATACCACTCTCGATCTATACAATACAAACTTAAACTAGCTTGCATTTCACCTATATTCTAGGATTTGTGATGCTTTCAAGTATCAGTATGACTCCATATTTGTAATTTTGTCTTTCATAATACTTAGATACATATTTTTAATAGAGTTGTAGTAATAATTTCTCCCTCTGGTAAATGTAAACAAATTATAATTGAAAACAAATAATGATTTACGCAAGAAAAAAATTTGCATCCTAATTTATGATCATAAAAAAAGTATTTTCTTAGCTTCTAGTGATTTCCCAGCCCATGTTGCTTAAAGGTTGTGATCCTTGCTCAGAAACTAATCTGGACTTTAGGCAACCATAGAAAGGAATATATTTATTATCCATGTGGTTTTGTTCAATTCTTCCACACCATCTTGTTAAGTTTCTTCTTACAAAGCTCTGCATTAAATAGTGGCTTTTTTGCATTTCTCAATTCTCCTCACCAACAGTAGATGCAAAGACTTGTCATGTAAAGATTCTTTTGCCTTTTGATCATTTTATTAATGATAAGTTTGTATGTTTTAGAGGGAATACACTACTAAAGCCTAATTCTGTTATAAATATTCAGTACCAGATGTACATGGTCTTCAATTTCCTTTTACTTACCCCTTGGCAAGAATTTGTAATCAACAGTCTCTGGAATCTTCCTTTTCATAAGAGTATAACCTGGACATTTTCCAGGTACATCAAAACTGAGTGTGTAAAGTCTATTGCTGATATCTTGGAACAGCAGAGGCAGGAATGATAACACTAAGGCAGAAGTACAACATCTTGAGTGCAGGTAAAGCATGAACAATGCTGGCAACTAATTGCCATCACCGAGGGAACATTGCAGTCACAGTCTGTTAATTCTCAAATCTGTCATTAGTTACTTAATAGTAGCAAAGAAAGTGTAATTCAGGTAATGAGGAGGACATATAAAGCAGAAGACACCAAAAGTTATGTCTCCATGCTAATCCTTGGAAGTGATACTAAAGAAGTGGCAGGAGAACATCTTCATCATGGGAATATGACTTTGTATTGGTTCTAGCTATGGTCAGAGTTTGTCATTAATATCAGTCATCAGCCTCCAGGTGAACATTATCCCTTTGCTATTGTGATGTCCTGTGTAACTACAACTCATTCCTTCAATTTGCTACAGAACCATCTCCAAAACTTCTTGTGCCTTCTGTCAGCAGCACATAAAGGTACACGAACTCCCAGCTTCTCTGGGAGGAGAGGCAACTCAAAGCCTGAAGAAGAATCAAGACCACCATCTCACCCTCCAGAAAAACTCATCACATTATAACTGGAGTACTGCTCTGTGGAGAAGCTGTAGCTAGTGAAGATAACTGTGATAAAATGGAGTGGGCTTGGCCAGTCAGGGAGAGCCTCGAAGGAGCCCTGACTAAGAAGCAGCAACAAGCAGAAGAATTCTGTGCTGTGAAGAACTGCCCCCAAGAAATATCACCGAGAAGGTACGGGACTTTAGAAATATGATTGCTACAGTATGGGACTCAATACAATAAGATAACAACACTGCTCAACAGAAATCGTTTCCCTCAGTTTCAAGAAGGAACTGATAAACTACTACACAGGGAGAGCATAGAATTTTCTGTGTAGTGGATTATGAAACACAGATGGATTTTTATCCATTGTCAGTCTTGCACTAGACAAATGCAGGACATGACAGGATCAAGTGGCAATGGTTTTAAACTGAGAGTAGAGTTTAGGTCAGATATTGGGAAGAAATTCTTTACTCATAGAGTGGTGAGGCACTGGAACAGGTAGACTGGGTAAGTTTAGGACATCCATCCCTGGGATTGTTCAAGGCCAGGCTGGATAGGGCTCTAGAGATAACCTGGTCTAGTGGAAGGCATCCCTACCCAAGGCTGGGGGGTTGGGACTAGATGATCTTTATGGTCCCTTCCAACACAAACCACTCCGTGATCTATAATTCTACACTTGGTCATTAAGACAGTGCAGTAACGCAGGCTGGTAGGCTGCCTTGCACTCGTAAACATGTAAATATCCACTGTAACGCTATCTCACACTAAAAAAGTACCCAAAAGCTAAAAGTGTTGAACATACATTAAAAACTGGGCTCTTAGAGTCCTGAAAGATTAAAAGATGAGATAGAACAGAGGTAGAGGAAAGAAGGAAGAAAGAAGCCACATTTTAGAATCATGAATTGAGACATATAATGATTAAATGGCAAAAAGGAATGGAAGTAATAAAAATAATAAGGAATCAACAGGCAAATTAATATTTAGAGTAGGGGTGAGTTAGTAAGTATTTGCCCTGGACTTTGGAGGAATCTTTTCACATTAATCAAATGCAAATTTTTCAAAAAATTCTCATATTTTAATACCACAGTTTCACAAACTTCCTTACCCTCTCAATTTTTTTCTCTATTTCTTCTCTGTAGAAATATGCTGCAAAGATATGAAAATGTTTAGGTCTGAAATTTATCTCATTTGTCAAATTAAATTTTTATGAATAAAGGCCTTCTTTTGAAAACACTTATGGACCTTTTCCATTCTTTGCTTCATTTCAGCAACTAGAAATTAATTTCTAAATCTTTCTCAGATATTCCTTATGACAAATGTATAATTTTATAAATAACTGACCCACTTTACCATGACAAGAACTATATGTCTGAGAACTGTTTATGCAGAAGGTTGAGAAGTTCCTTACCTTGATGCAACATTTGATTTACCAAATGTTTTTAGGGAAGACAACCGTGCTGATAAAAACAAATTACACTATGAGCAAACCTTAATTGAACTGATTTCGATTTTACCTTAACCTTAGGACGGACTGATTCTATCACTCTCTAGTTGTAAGCATCTGAATTTGCATTTCCTTATTGTGGTTGTAATGAGCTGTGCAAGAAATTGTCCACCCTCTGCCCTTCAGTTTTCAAGAACAATAAATGCTTTTGACTGAAGTGTTTATTGGGCAAAAATGCACATACTGATGTCTTTATGGAAGGGAAAATAGATCCCAATTGTAATTGTTTTTTAAGCTATCCTACTACCTTCAGTTCATGTTAATTAAACCCACAATAAAGTTTTCATTGCATTGATGAAGTGTAACAAAGAAAGCTCTTAAAACCTGGAGAGTTATTTCTGTTTGCTCAGTGCCATTGGACTGTGTGGCAAATGGGAGTAAGTTCTTCCTGAAGCTCTCAGTTACACATATTCCCTGAGAAAATAAAAAGGTTAATTTGATTTCTATTTTCAATTTTCTTCTTTTCCTATATACGGTGGGCAGTAGCTGTCATCTTTATTAACTGTCTTGCTATTCATACTATTTTATTGATCAGTAATTTGCTGGTTTAAGTTCACTTCACTAAATTTGCTTTATCAGTGATACTTTTTTGTTCAGCTATTTAAAAATTATTATAACTTTGATATAATATTATAAAAATTATTGATGAAAATTGTATTTTTATGTCAATATTTCAGTAAAAAGGAATTAATAAACATCAGAACCTTTATACTACACTATTATGAAGGGATGGAATAATCATTACAGAGCATGATTGCTATAACCATATCTGAACAGTTCTTTATAAATTGTGGTAGAAGTGGAGGCAATGGAATGTGTTTTCTCTTATCTTTTTCCACAGCATCCCAATAACACAGCTGGGAAAGAGAATTGGACATTTTTGATGGAAGAGAATTTATAGGCAAAAGTACTGGAATTTTCCAAGCCACGGGAGGAAAAAATGTTATAGTAGGATAATCTGTGCAAAAGAGGAACCATGTGTTTTGAGTGGTATTGATTTTTCTTCTTTAGATTGGGTATTGATTGCTTGTGTCTGTCCATTGATTAGTGAAAAAGTCTATTTTTCACTTTCAAGAGAATAATTTTCATTGCTTTGCTGCCATTTATTCCTAGGCAAAATCCCTATAGATGCTACACTTCAGGAATTTCTAGGCATATGTGACCTTTTAATTATTTATGACTTGCACATCTATCAGCTGAAATCTCATGGCAGGAAATGAGATTAAATTGCTCTGAAAGAAGAATCAGGTTCTCCAAGTTGTAGGTCTGAAGCATGGCATCCAAAGACAGCCTATTGTTCTGCACAGATATTGCTTTGGCATACTAAGAATAAACTGAAGATTACATGTACAAAATTCTACAGTATTTTTCTTCATAACTCAAAAGACAGGAAATGCCATCATCTTATTTAAGAAGAAAAAGCAGGGGCTGCTCCTCAGGGTTTGGTCTCCATTCTCACCAGGCAGCCCTGCTGGCAGCCTGCCTTGGTCTTTCCCAAAGGAATACAACTGTTTTCCCACCCTTCACAAGAAATTGCCCGACCTCCTCGTGCAGAGGCAGAGCCCCACCGCCACCCAGCGCAGAGATGGGCATCAAGAACATGCTCAGGCCCTTACAGGAATTTTTCTGCTTGTGTACACCATTACATGATTTCAATATGAAAGTTAGAAAACAAGTATTGCCTGCTGTTTGGGAGTTTATAATTGCAGACAGCTCTTGGGGCTAGATGTCCTTCATACAGCCCCTTCCTACATTCCTTTTTTTATTTGCATTATGTTGCTGCAGCAAATACAAAAGCCAGCTAAGCTACAATGTACTCACACTCTAGAGGCACAAAGGCTAGTCTGATAAAAATGAGGACTGCAGAGTGAGAAGAGTGCTCTTGGTTCTTTTGTTGAGGTTTTTCAATTCCTAAGAGTTTTATGTCTTTATCTTCACTCCTACACATTCAATATTTATTTTCTAGGAGAAATGAAAGAAAATTTAACATTACTAATGTGTTTTAGACTTCACAAATGTATTTGAAACATGACAAAAACCCTTGCTTTCAAATATGTTTTCTCCAAAGCCAGTAATAGGTTTTAATGGCTCAGAAAGAATATCATAAATACAGCATCATCAAACCTAATCTACCATGAGAAGAATAGTAATATCAAATGGCCTCTCCTATAGAAATGTATTTTAATTAATTACCTAATTTGTTGGAGCATTTGTAATATATATTTAATGACACTACAGTCTGGCACAGCCTTCCAGACAGTGTTCTGAGGAAACATGATCTAAGCATAGCCTCAAGCTGATATTATCAAATAACTCACCATGCTGTGTAAAAAAATCCAGATAAAACAAGCAGCTAATGTTTCAGCTTACAGGGCCTCAGGAAAGCCTCTTTTCACGCTCGCATTTCTCTCTGGCAGCTCCATCACCTCTGCCTTTATATCTGGAACGTGCAGTAAATAAATATTCAGCACTGGCCTGACTGTAGGTAGCACCAAGCAAACAATAGCCCATTACTATATATCACACTCCAATTACTAAAGATCTTGCTATGTGTCTAATAGTCTGATATAAACAGTCCATTAAGCTTTCTAATGGTGGTGTTAAATAAAGGGTGAACAAATAGTAATAGAACAGCAAGAAGCCCCTGGGCAGCTTTGCATCTTGCCAAGCCACTCCCTTTAATGAGATTATGTTATTGCTTTGGTTGATAGAAACTCATTTGAAGGTTTCCAGTTCTCCTGCCCTTTTGTGTTGAACTGACAAGGAAGATGTATCTAAATATTTACCCTTTGGTCTATTTTCCTCAACGGAGTAAAGTTCTTGCCCTTTATTCCCACTTACATCACTGCCTCTTTTTGCCAGACAGAACAATGCATCTCTCCTGATCAAGTAGGGAATCTCTGGTACAGCCCCTCCCTGGAATCTAATGCAGCCTGTGAATCTCTCAGCATCTTTGAGAGAAAGCATCAGTCATGTTAATGACCCCTGCACCAGTGTTCTGGCAAGGCATTGTAAGAGTTTATTCAATTATGGTACAATATCTTTTCCAATTAGGGGAATGTCCATTATTTTTCTTTATTTTGATTAAAAATGGTAGAGCCTTTCAAACTAAGAATAACAACAACAACAAAAAAAAGCTGCTTAAAACTTGGAAATGTAAATTGAAAAGAAAATATATCAGAAATAATAAGTAAAATAATTTAGTAGCAATTTAATAATTTAATAACAAGTAAAATAATTGAAGAAGTATTAGACTAGAATAAAAATGTTTACAGAACTGCAAAACTAAGTTTTCTTTATAATGTCTATAGCATAGTTGTTGTGTGTTGCACAGAAGACTGGCAATGAAACACGAGAGAAAAACATTCAGTAATGATCTCCATCATAGACTGAAACTGCCTTAACTGCTGAGATCTGGTATAAACAAATAAACTGAAGAAAATGACAAAACTGACTTTAAATGCCTGATTCTCACAGACTGATTATTGTTTAGTTTAAGCTATAATGAACTGTAAACTATGGACATGCTGTTTACTTTTAGAGATGTTAGTATGCCAGAGACAGAAATTAGGCAGCTCTTTAGTTTAGATCTAGCTGACAAAACCTGTTAAATTGTTGTAAAAAATCAACTTTTATATCATACACTAACCAAGTCCAGAATGATGGGGTATTTCATATGTAAAACACAATAAAATGTTACATGCAATATTCTGGCACTTATAATTTGTTTCAGCAGTGTTTCTTTCTTTTAAATTCTGCTGATTTTAAAATTATAAAAATGATCAACAAGCCTTTTGTCCATAGGTCTTCTGGGAAGCTAATGGATTTAGCAGGAATCATGATAAAAAACAGCATCATAGCACTGGACTGATGCAGTGCTGCAACAAAGGGACCTCCTTTCAAGACTAGAAAATAAGTTGGCATATTGCTTGCTGTAATTTTGGGGAAACTGCCTGATATAACACCTTGGGTGTCGTCTAGGGATGACTGTGACTATGGTTTGCAATGTGCTTTACTGTATTTTACAGAAAAATTTTCCAAATTTTTCACTGTTGTCCAAATTTCCCACAGTTGTCACTGAACAAGTTTTGCAATAATATCAATCAAAGTTTGCATGATAACTTCTGCTCTGCATTGTTTTGTTCATTTTGGTGGGATTTCCCTAATGACTCAAGCAAAATGTAATCAAGGATACAAAGAGGTTCTATCACATCTTTGTGACTCAGCCTCAAATAGAAAAACATTTTTAAATAAGTGGTGGTGCTCCAGAACTCCATGGTGAGGAAGGGGATCTCTTGGAAGCTCTCAGGGGCCAGAGTTAAGCAAATGGGAGCAGAGACTGCACTTTCCTCCAGTGTATCAGCTGTTAGCTCTGCATCTGTAGGAGCTCTCTTTGTTCTTCTAAGAAGGAAGCAGATAAAAATCTGAAAAGGACAAAATGAAGAGCGTTCACAGAAGTCACAGAATGAGAAGAAGATTCTGTTCCTTGAATAAGTTGAGGCCTGAATTCATTTGGTGGTAAGCAAAAAACCAAAGGCTATTGGAAATGAGACTGCACACACAGATGGAAGCTACATCCAGGGATGTTGGGAGTTTCTGATGGAACTGACAGATATTAAGGCAACCTACATATTAAACTTCACAGATTCATGATATGTATGGTTTAGACTGACCTCATTTTAGATACCCAAACTGTAGATTTTTTACCTCTGACCTCATTGCTGGAGGTTCTTCTTGTAATTGACAGTGTGAAGGAGGTATATAGGTAGTTTTAGGGCATGTTTCATCTTAGCTGCTCTTGCCTTAGATGAATCTCATTTTACAAATGCATATTTCATTTCACTCATTAAAAATTAATTTTAGGCTACCAGTTCAGTCACAAAGCCAGATCCACATTATAGTCAGTCACATCAGATCAAATGTGAAGCTGGAAATGCCAATGTCCCAAACCACAAATATCTTAGAACAAAGAATCTGAAAAGCTTCTAGCTCATGGGGAAAAAAGGAAAGAACTTCTAACAGCTAAAAATCATCAGCCACTTAGTATGCTATGAGGAAGCCAACAGATATTGAATTTGGACTTGTTGTTACTATGACTTCATGCAACATCAAGTAATGATTAAAGCAGGGTATGAGGGAGCTGTTATGCTGTATTACTCTGGCATATCACTTCAAGGAAAAAGAGATGGTAAATCACAAATCATTGACTGGTCTACTTGAACAACCTTCACCACTTCAGACATTGTAAGAAAGCCAAATGGTGATGTGAGGCTGCACACTGATGCTAAGAAATAGTCTATAAATAATCTCTCTCATATTAACAATAGTAAAAAACAGGAAGAAAAACTGTAGTGGTTTAAACTTTTCATACATTACCATCTTCAACACACCTAAGCATGAAATGAAATGGCTTTCTGGTTGTCTCAGTTCTGCAAGACCCTTTTAGATTCATTAAAATGTTGAACACATTTCAGAGTTAATAAATGGCCTTCATTTAAGACATGAGAATTAAAGACAAGCAGTCAGGTAACTGTCTTTAATTCCACAGGACAAACAAGAAATATTTGGTAAGAGGATAAACAGCAGCTGCATAACCAAACAGGACTGGAAAGAAGAGTCTGGCTCACTATATCCAGTCTCATTCTAAAATCTCCTGAATTTACAAATCTCCATCTAAATAAAATTTCTTTTTATCCTAACCCCTTCCTGAAAGTGTGTTGCAGAATCATCTCCAAACCTTTAAACGAAAGATATTTTTTTTTTGGTCATAAAAAAAACATTAACAGAGGAATTTCTCCAGTTTATTTGCAGTCTAGGCTAATTGAGGAGAATGCTGCCTTTTTCATAATCTCTGACCACCTTGCTTTCCATATCAGCTCATATGTGACAGCAAACATTTTACTCAGTGCAGCTTCCTCTTCAGAATGCTTCTTTGAGGCATTATTTCTTTGGCTGAAAGAGAATATGCTGGTTTTGGCTGGGGTAGAGTTAATTTTCTCCACAGTAGCTAGCATGGGGCTACATTTTGGATTTGTGTTGGAAACAGAGGGATCTGTGCTTGATAGCACAGGGATGTTTTAGATATAACTGAGTAGTGCTTACACAGGGTCAGGGCCTTTTCTTCTCTCCATCTTCACACCAAAGGAATATGTAATAAGAAGCATAATATGCATCATTTTTACTGCCTTTTAAATTAGAACTATGATATATAATTTATCAGAAATGACAACTGATTGGCCATCAATGTTTTGCAATTTTCCTTAGCAGTGTTCCCTTCTCTTTTGAATAGCTGGAGTCATACCATGCAACATCTCCCTCATTGCCAGAATTCTGCCAGAATTCTTTATCATCCCTGAGTGCTCAGTCCCATATAAATATCTATATTCTCATTATATTCCCAGAAATGTTTACAGTTCATTATTTGCTGTAGTTCCACTGAAAATCTTTTGGTTAACCACTAGGGGAAAGAAATGACACTGTAAGAGTTAGATGTGCAATAAAGCTTTATGGAGAGAGATTAAAAGCCAGCAGAAAGATGAGGAGTTAGGTCTTGAAATGAAAAAGTTGAGATTTTGAGGTGTGAGGGTGTAAAGGCATAATGTTGCCCAGGAGATGGAAAACCACATTAAAAAAGATTTGTCTGCTGTACCTCACTGAAGAAATTTGTTAGCATAAAGTGGAGGAAAATTGCAAATTGAGTGAGTAATAAAAACTGAGGCTTGAACACAAAAGGTAAGTGCACAATCAATATTTATTTGCAAACATATATGGGCAGAAGCAATGGTTACCTCTCAGTCACATTAAGTGTAAAAGAGACCTTGCAATAATTGGGTTTTGCCATTGTTCTGGTCAAACTATGTAAATTCTGGAAAGCAGCTGAACTTAAACAAGTGTGACTGCAGTGAAGTCATTTTCCAGACTTCGAGAAAAAGCCTTCAGGAGGCTCTGTCTGTGCTATAACCAAATCACCACAAGGAAATTACACCCACAACCTACACTTAGGCAAAACTGACTAAACAAAAGAGGCATTCAAAAAACACATTTAAAAGCATGAGCTCTGCTCTGACATTTCAGCTTGCCCTAGTGTGGACTTGGACTTTATTTTTTATTTGAAAGTCCTATAGCAAGGCCCATTTGGTCTATGTGAGTTCAAAAAGAGAAGAACTTGTCTGAGACACTCACACAAGTGAACATGAGAACTCCTTGAAGGTCTCCTTCACATAAAATGTACATGCCCAAAAAGATTAAGTGGCTGCTGCTACTGGGCATTGCATCTCAGGTTTAATCTGTTGGCTATCTTAATTATTTCCTTCTGTATGACTTACTTCATAAAAGAAATTGCTAAAAGCCTATACGTGGTGAAAGTGCACCTGTTACTTGTGGATATAAAAAGCCTCCAGAGAAAAATGTGGGAGAAAAAAATACAGAAGCAATTATTTTAGCCACGACAAAAGCAGATTTTACTTACTACTTTTTCCTCCTCTAAATAATTCAGCAACTGGGAGATTTCATGTCAGTGATTTCATTATAGAAATGAAATTATTTCACAACCCCCTTTCCTTTCACAACTGACACAGGTTCAGATCCTCAGAGAGACTCTTGAATTCCTAAATGGCAACACTATTGCTAATAACCATCAGCCCCTTCACTTTCTTAAATTTCTTTAGCATATGGAAGAACGGATCCTTTAATATCTGGATTACTGCATTTCTAAAGAGAATGGAAAGTGAGCTACACTGTAACTAACTGGGCATAATGAGCTTTTACTGGGATTTAGAAGCTGTTAATAACCAGTCTGTCTCCATAAATTAAAAACAATACCTGGCCTCTTATAGTTTTCCCTCACTTGGTATCTGTCTTGTTCATACTTTATGGTGGCTGTCAGTGCATTTATTGTACTAGAAGTGAAGATTTCCCAAATGGAAGATGTATTTCTAGGAAAAATTGCCACCACTGTACAGGTGAAAGAAATACTGTCCTTTAAAAAATATGAGCAAGAACTTTGAGTGAATGTTTTAATCTTTGCACAAAATATTGAAAATTATCTTCCTGTAGCACGGAGGAAATATTAAACCAGCAAGGCAGTTAATGCACTTCCTGGGACTAATATGAAAAAATAATGAGATAAAATCAGATAAATTATGTTAAAGACAGGATATGAAAATGCAGGCCCAACAGTACACCTGCAACAGCTAACAAGAGAGAAGCAGAAGTAAATGTGTTCTGTAGCATAGCCCATTGGCAGCAGCATGCTGAGGGCACGTCCTCACTGTATTAATCTTTTCCAACCTGACTCTTAAAAGTATATATATTTTTCCCTGGAAAGTACATTTCTGTATTCTGGGGCAGCTATATTTCCTCTAGGTGCTGCAGGAGCTTTCCTACCTGTTCTCTCTGTGTTTCTATATGGCAGTGGCATTTGCTCCCTTCCCTTCTCAGCCCAGCCATTCACAGCTGTGGGTTCCAGAAACACATTTTCTCTGTTCCTCTCCTGACTGGTGGTAGAATAGGCTGGATAATCTGCATGCAAGCACAAAAAAAGGTAAGAGTTGAGAAATATTTTCCCTTTCCAGTCATCCTGCATTCAGTACCCCACCCTGATTTGTAAAGTATGTTATGCTAACACCTAAGGAGACCTGGTTTTAGCAGTCTCTGAAGGCAAGGGACATAGGCACTTTCCCTGCTTTAAATCCTGCCTACTTTCTCTCTGAAATAACCTCTTGTAGATGCTGCCCAATTTCAAAATGCTGCGGCCCATTCTCAGCACACTCCCCATGCCTCCAGATCTCCATGAGGGATAACAGGGGCCTGAGTCCCCACACTCCCTTCACAGCTCCAACAGACCCCTGAGTTTTATAGTCTTTGAGAGATGTAACTACATTTTTAAGCCTCTGAATCTTTTTTTGCAATTTTTTAATCTGTTCTGGTACAGGGATTTCCTATAACTGGGGAAAATCCTGTTCAGATTGCTAATAAGGGAATCTATCATTAAAATAGGCAAATTTCTAAGAGCAAAAAACCAAAAATCTCTTTTGTAAATAACAGCACTGCCTCTATATATATCTTGGAAATTCAGTATTTTCTTGAACCTTTAACTTACCAGTGATTATGATACTTGAGTGTGACTCAGTGATTTAAATATAATCAACCATCTTTCTCTTTCTATTGTCTCATTTTCTCATTGGTAATTAATGTCTTAAATGATGCATTCACTGGATTATAGAAAAAACTCTGCTCGACCATTTCAGCTTTTTTAACTTTTTCAGATTATTTCCCAGAACTCACCTCTGACAAGTGTCTTTCTTCCAACTAATTGTTACTTTTCAGAGTATTTCCTCCCTTTCTTGCCTTCTTGCAAGCATATATACTGGTATTTTTCCCCAGGAAAGAGAGTGGAAGGGCAGCACAATAAACCCAGTTTTCATGAAGAAAATCCCCTTCTTCAAGCAGAGTTCTAATCCTCTGTCAAGCAATACTAAAACATTCCAGGCATCATGATTAATGGTGGGGTGACTGTCCCTCTTACTGGCATTGCACACACCACAGCACCTTCCAGGAGACCAAGTCCAACACCAGGAAAAGCTGTCCATTGTCCTGTTTGTCTGCTTGAACTTATGCTTTCAGAAAGTGAGAAACTTCTGTCAACAAATCGTGGTTAGAAAAACATTACTTCATGTCAAAACATATGTAGAGGAGGAAGTCAGTGATCCCTAGTATTGGTTTCTTGAAAGTGTTTTGTCCTTCATGAATTTCCAAAGCCTGAGCCTTCATGGAACAAGATAAAGTAGATTTATTTTTTGTCTCTTAATATACAAAATTTATTATTTCCTCCATAATGTAGATCAGAGGAAAATTATGCAGCTGATATTACACAGAAAGATGAAATTGCTTCTTTAATACCTCTTAGCAATTTCTGCAATCTTTGGAATTCTTCTGATATCCTGTTCTCTGAGAGATATATGGGTCACTTCAGAAAGACTAAATCCAAGCTCTAAGAGCTACACGTACTAATTAGATTTTTCAATAAATAATTTAGCAAGCCTGTTTCAGTTGAGAGGTTTCATTAAATACTTGAAAATAATTTAAAATTTTGTATCTTTTTACATCTGACACAGGTTTGTCTCCCCAGAGATGTCTCCAGGTTTTTTAATGCAATTGCACTGTTATTCCAATAAACGATTTGCAGCTATTCTGCATACATTTGCTTTGTCATATTGATTATTTTAATTCTTCTTTTTAAATTTTTTTCTAGAGTTCATTTGTATTCACTCTTTAAAGAGGGAAACCTTAACCTGAGGCTTACAAAGCTCTATCTTGCCTCTGGAAATTTTTCTGCCATGGGATTAATGAAAGTTACGTATAAAATAATATTTTATATTTTACTTTTCCACTCTCACATATTTTACTTCCTCCCTTAATTTGAAATCACTTTTGCTTCATAATTAAGCAAATCTTGTTTTTGATATTTTTCTTTCTCATCACAAACAAGGCTTCAGTCTGTGAAATCTTCATGGGAGTATAAGAGTGTTACTGTTTTGTGGGTGGTGTTTAATGTCATTACAGCGTCTTATTAATGGCTCCATTGTACTTCTCTGAATAATTAAATTCTGCTAATGGCTGTAGTATTTTCATGAGCAATATTATCTTTTTTTTATTATTATTACTCCCAATGAAGAATAGGAAGATGCCAGCCACTAAAATGCAGCTCTTGTGGAACCCAAGGACATATATTTAGCATAAATCAATCCCATCAGAATGAGCTACAGAACAAGGCAAAGAGTTTTTCTGGAAGACTTTCAAAACACCATCAATAAAGTGATGCTACAATTGATTACTTCTCAGCACACATTCCAAGATAAATGACCTGTGATTCCATTTAAAAGTAAATGCTGAAAGGTCTTCAAATGCTAATAGTAAAGAGCAAAACATAAACACTATCAAAAGAACCAAACAGGTATTAGAGACAAAAAAATACAGGCATGCAGATATACTGTAAAAATACCCACAATAACCTTTTTCAATACCCAAATATGTTTGTTTCACAGGTATTTACAAAGTAAAATATAATTACTAGACAGAGAGATAAAACAATGAAATTTTGAAATTAATCCACAAGTTAAAACCCCTTCAGCAAGATAAAACTTGTTTCTAAGCTTTATCATTTACACTTTAAACTCCTAAATTTCTCTCTTAATAAATCCTGAAGGGCTAAATCACACCATTAAAGCAAGAGCATGCAGTAGGGTTATTTGCTCAGAGCTCCTTTGTCTTGGAGGCAGCTTATGGCAGCCCGCTCAGCAGTCCATTCCACAATAAAAATGGGAAATACATAGACTTGTGTTCTCCAGGAATCTTGACAGTTCTGTAGATGTGCACAGATGTCAGGCAAACAAATAGAATGAGACAGACAAACAAATGAATGGACTGCCAAACCTCTTTTGGCCTTTGCAGTGTGGAAAGGCACTTTGTTCATGATGTTATGTCACTACTGCCAGGCCAGGCAGACACACACAACACAGCCAGGATCATTTAGGAGCCAAAACCAGCTTGTCCTGATGGAGCCGTTTCTGGGAAATCAATAACATGCGTGCAATGCATTTACACCAGCATTTAGAGAGAGAAGGATTTCTATGCCTTATAGAAGGGAGGTACTAAAATATATCCCACACAGCAACAGGGGATGGTAACAAACAGTGATTTTAATATAGAGGTCAATGAAATATTTATGGAGAGGGGCATTATGGAAAGGCATATAGTTGTCACCTCAAATAACCAGTAACTGAATGTCATAACCCATTTTGCTCCTTCCAGTCTGCCACCCAGCTTGTGTTTATTTGCAAACTGGCTTTGGTCCACATTTACCAGGACAACCTAGTTACAAGGGAAATGTTTCTATTTAGAATAGGTCCACAGTATAATTTTTTTCCCCCAAAGAATTTTATATTAATCTGAAGACCTATGAAAATCTGCTTTTCATTTTCGACTTTCTTATTAAAAGATTGTCTCATTTAAAATGCTGGCTCATCCTGGTGTTTTAATTTGGATTACTAAGTAACATACACTTGCAAATATGTCTGGTGACTCATGTAAAAACAGAAGTTATTTAACTTGCATACAATTTTCCTACTTCACTGCAGAGATTCCTTCATTGTCAAAGATACCTGTTACCAAGCGCTAAATTCACTTCTTACACTCACAATGTCTACAATCATCTGCACAACTGTCAGCCAGACTTGATGGCTAATTATATTTGTGAAATGCATTATATGTGTTCTGCTAATAGAAATAATGAAAGTTTCATGCTCCCTGCTTCTAGAGCAGAATGATGATGAGTATCTGATTTTTAAAAACAGATTAATTTACTAAAACTAATGCCTTTATTGCAAAAAAATGAGCATGTCAATCTTTGTAATAAAGAGGAAAGAGAAAAAACACTGCCATGTCATTTTTGACCACAACAAAATTGCATTGGATATTTTCTCTTAAAAAGAAAAAAAGCTCAATTTTTTTCCCTCTCTAAGAAGAAAGATGAATAATATAGACCTGTACTTTCCTTGAAACTGCTGTGCTGAACCAAGAGTGATGACAGGATCTGAGTGTGTCTTGAGCAGCAAAAACAAATAAGCTTTTTCAACTGAAATATTTTAGAAATTATTACCTTACCTTAGTTGGAATATTCAGAATCAAAAGATAGTATTTTTAGGATGTGCCCAGCTTGAATACACAGGGATTAATTCCTTGATCAGGTAAGATTTGATGGTGATTTATCCTTTTAGACCAGTAGACAATCCAACTCCTCCATTACAAAATTAACATTAGACCTAGTATCAACAAAAAAGTATCCACCTCTACAATGCTTTGATCAACCTCTTTGATTTATTGTTCCAATGATAAACCTAAGGAAAAATAAAAGCTTTGACCCTCATCCATGTTGAATCTTGGGATAATCATCCTCCAGAGATAAGAATCATTGTCTCAATGACTGTACTGTGCTGAGACTGCCCACAGGTATTCAGATACCCTTTATTACCTTTAAGGATGTGGCAAACACTAGCAAATGAAATCACCTAACAATGCTAAACTGTATATTGACATTGTAATCACAGGATGATTCTTGCATATTAGATAAACATTTTTCAATTTGAATTATACTACTTTTCAATTAATTTCTTATTCACATCTCCAACTCAAATTACTAAAGTACATCAAATATTCACAACTATCATTAATATCTAACTGTCTGAGAAGGAATCTCTAATGATAACATGAATAAAGCAAAAATGCTGAATGTGATCATAGAATAATTTATTTTGTACCTTTCATTACAGCAAGAACCCTTTGATGCATGTTATAGCAAATACCTTCTTCTAGCTGTAAAACTTTAGAGTTGTGAAAAGAATAAAGGGGAGGATTGCTTGCTTTTTTTAACTAATAACTCAGATTTTAATTTTCTCATCAGCATGTGCACTTACTATGCCTCCAAAATGTCCTTATGTCTGCTTAAACAAAGCCTTTATAATAATTCAACCTGATTTCCTTCCTCCCATCACCCCTCAGGGGGTTTTCTCAACGATCTGACATGCATAGAACATTATCTATCATAAGGCATGATGAATACTTATAAACTCCCACTTCTGTGGAAATCAGAACCTTTGTGGAGAAGGCCTGGATTTGGTGAGATCATCTGCTCTGGGGTCAGTGCTGATCCTGTTGAGCCATGAGCAGACAACGAGAGTCCACCACAAAAAGCCCAAGCCCTCCCATCCCCTCCTTCAAATGGGTCATTTGAAGGAAATCCGAAGGAAATCCAAAGGAAGACAATAGAGAAAGCCATGCTTAACTTTTCCCAAACTAAATTGGGATGTCATTTCAAAGATTAAAATTACTGTGCTTGTTTGCTTTTGGGCAGTAAAATTGAGAGAAGATATAAAAAGAGCTTCAAAAAAAAAGTTTTTGGGAATTTTCGTGCATTAAGGAAAGAAAAAGTATATGTATGATAGCAAGGGAAACTTTTTATAAATATTGAGGAGAAGTTACATAAAATGTTTCTCCACTCTGAGTGTGTGTGTTCATGTGTGTCCTAGAATTGTGCATACCTATAAAGACACAGGGAGAGATGAAACTGCACAAGCTGTGTATTATTGTAACAAGCATTTCCTTCCTTCTCAATGTGTTCAATATTATTTGCAGATCACACTCAAAAGTTCAAATTCAATTTCTGGTCAGGTAGGAGCCCAGCTAATGTCAATGGGAGTGTTATTCATTTCCAAGATTAAAAAATAATAATTAGGCCCTCAGGTAATAAAATATCTTACCGCAGGGACATTTTATTGTAAAGATCCTATAATGGTTTCCTCCAAAACTTTATGAAGCAACAGACAGAACCTCAGCTACAAGCAAAGGTCCTGCCAGGTGAATGGTCTCATGTACACACCCTTTTCTGGGCAAAAGAAGGGTTTCTGACCTGAGAGGAAACACAGGAAACTGCCTCCGCTTGCAAGTAAGTTCTGGTCTTAAAAGCTTTTTTATGAAATTCTGTGGGCAAAAGGACAGGCGTTCTGTCTGGTCTTATATTTTGGCATCCAAGCTCTGCATTTTCACACCACAGATAACCTGAAATTGAAAATACTTGTCACAAGAGGTTTATTCTTCCATCATCAGTTTTCAAAGCTGTCAGTGAAGCATCTTCTAGGAATCCCTATGGGCTCAATTTCTGCTTGACTGAGGTTAGATTTCTCTGCCAAACCCCCTCCAAGGAAGGTAGAATGCATCTCTGCACAAAGGAGGCAAAAGTGCAATGAAGCCCTCTTCATGTGTGAATGAAATGCAAGGGAGCACTTCATGGAGATCATAGAGGAGTTTTCCCATTGCTGGTGTTGTACCTTAAAAATTAGACACCTTCCATCCTAATAGATGTGATTCTAAACAATTGACTTTAGGCTCTCAGAATCCTTGCAAATCCTACCAGAGTTTTCCAAACTGCATTGAAATCCATGTTAGTATAAACTTGCTGGTGATTTTTTAGGATGTGTATGAGCCATTTGGTGCAAAATAGCATTTTTAAATGTCCTGCAGTTAAGGAATCTTTCCTGTATAGAAGAGCTGTTGCCTACATTTCTCTGATGTCTAATTCTGCTTAGATTTATGGTGCCTGCTCACTGTCCTTTATTAAATGCTTCTATTAACTTTTCTGTTACATTTTTTCACAGCTTACAGCTCTATAAAATTGAGTTACTATCTATGCAAATTCATACCATTTGCATTTGTAGAAGTCCTGATCCAAATAAATGTGTTATCTCTCTACGTATTTGTTATATGTAGAAGCAAATCTTTGCCTAGTTTTTCAAGATGCAGTGACTTTTCATATTTCACCAAATCTGATTAAAATAAGTCTCTGTAGCATCTTGTGATGATGCGGGGGCAAGGTACCAAGTTAGAGTCAGATCTGACCAGTATGTAGTGGTGACAGCAATGCTTTGAGTCATGATCTTGTTTAGTCAAGAACTTTCAAATTTGTTTTGATTTTCTCTCTATGGACTAGATCTACAAAAATATTGCATCACAATTATTTAAGGATGTTGTTTGCTTGGTTACCCTTACCACAGATCCAAATTTCCAAGTTTCAGTAGTGCTGTGGCAGATGCCTGGAATACCACTGCATGCAAAGATTTAAGATTTTCCTTTGTCCTTACTCTTTCCTACTGAACAATTTAGGCCACTGGCTCCCCAGCCCAGCACTCTTTGTGGATAACATTTCCAAGTCCCTTTTGTCCTGCAAACACAGCTTGGAGGCCACACTGAAGGCTGTAAAAAGTTCCTCCAGGGTTCAAGGAATCAATAAATGGGTAGTTCACAATCAAGGGAAATCAGTTAACGTCCTTATGCTCTCTGTCCCCGAGCACATTTGTGATCCCATCAACCTTCTTGCACTGAAAAGGAATGGAATTAAAATTTCCATCCTTATTGTCCATTGCCAAATTTATCTTAATACAATCCTGGAGAAAATATTTCAATACCAACTTTCTTTTTTTAATATTTTTTGGAAAATTTTGGTGCTCCTGCTACTCAGATATATACACAATTCTGCTATATTACTCAAGCTACTGTTATTCTTCCCTGATCTATTAAAAACGTTTTTTTCAGAAGTCATGTCCTTTACTTCTTTGTATTGTAACAAACCAAAACAAGCTCCAAAAACACAAAAATACAAACAAACAAATCACATTTTAAAAAACTAGCAAATCTGTGGTATACCTTAAGAATGAGCCAGGTCATTATGTGAATGAGTGCAATACTTCACAATTTTATGTTATTATTTTTAATCTCCTTCAATAGTCTTCAGAAAGAACTTTGCCCAGCATAAAAAATAAAACAAGTGAATCCTGAATCTACCATATAGTCACAAAAGATCCATAGGAAGAGTTGTTTTTTAGGTGTTACTCTTCTGTGAATAGAAAGGATCAGAAAATCAAAGAGCTTAGTGCAATCATGTTGCTTCATGCCAGTCAGTGAAATATCACTGAGGGCTTGTAGTGGGACAGCAATATGGGACTATTTTGCTACCACATAAAAGAAAATGTAGAAAATTTGCAAGAAAAAGTTAAAAACAATAAAAAAAAGATGGTATTTTGAGACAGGAACTTTGTAATTTTGCAGACAAAATTAATCATAAAGCTTATTTTTCAGAGAAAATTTCTGTAAAATGTCAAAAAATCTTTACAAAGGGGAGAGGTACTTCTATTCTTAAATTCTTTCAATTCTTAAATTCTGTTCTGTGAGTGATATACATTTACACTATCTTTTGGTGATATAAAGAAACTCAAAGGAGAAAGAATAGTGAGTATCATTATAAAGATGTTAAAATGTACCCTTGTGATCACCGTTCTCAGGATTCAGGGGTTTATTCAAGCTGGTAGAGTAGAATAGTCAGATCCACACCTTATTTTATTCCTCATCTAAGTCTAACTATCATATCCAGAGTTTGGTATGTTGATTTCTCAATTGATCATACCAAAGTTCTACACACTACCTGGGTCACACAGTCCTCTAGGTCTGTGTTATTTCACCTACATCTTTTTTGTGTCTTTTCAAGCAATAACTCTTGCTGCAACTATGAAGAATATTTTCTACACATTTTTATTTTCCTCTGCTCAATTTCAAGACTTACCAATACCTTTTAGAATCTGATTATGAAACTAGATTTGCTATGCATCAGAGAGCAACAGTCATGACTCCTCTTTTCCTATCAGAAGCAGAAGTGTTGTCAAGGTCCTGAGAGTAGAGATGAAATAGAAATAAAGATGCAATTACTCTTGAAAACATTTTCACACAACACATATTTTCTGGGCCTGGCTTGCTCTCACAGTTGCTTCAGTTTTATGTTCATAGTTTCTAAATACTAAAAACTATAGCACCAGAACATATAAAGGATACTTTTTAATGGATGGACTGACGTGCTGCCACTGTATGCTTTGAGACAAAACATAAACGAGACAAAAAGAAAGAAATCAAATGAAGGCCTGAAGGTGAGATTAGTTCTCCTGACAAAACCTCATTAACTTTTATGGTAGAATTCAAACTTGTTCTAAGTTTGAATTCATTTAAGGGAAATCATGAAGGGAGGGATACAGAGAGCATTGGAAAATGGCTTATGGATCTATCAGGAATTGGAATGACCTAAAATTAATGTTCTCTTGTCTGGTAGACTTCCTATCTGCTCAGAATGTGATTTCATTGCTTAATCTGTGAAGAACTGAATCTGCAGAACTTTAGAGATCTAAACTCTGCCAGCAGGTCAGCTTTGTTAAAGGAGACCAGGTATATTGAGATAGTATCCCAGACCATTTTACAATGAGTTTTGGGGCTTTTTTCCCCTTAAAAGTCCTTCCTTGATTGATAGATGCTGGGACTCATGGATGCACTTTCTCTCAAGGGCCCTTTTTGAACAGACTCAATGCTAAATCTGTGGAATTTGTGTGGCTCTGAATACAAAAGATCTTTTATCTGCCTCTGACAAAACTACTCAAGGTAAAAGTGAATTTATGGAGATGAAAATTTTGTGGACAAGCACAGGCTTGTGCTGAATCAGATTAGACCCTTCAAATGGGATTGTGAAGGCCCTGTACCAGCCCCTGTGCAGGGAACTTCATGGTCAGAACTCCACAGCTTCCTGCTGGTGATTTGGATCTGCTGGCATTCCCCATGTGGCTTTCACCCTGCTCCAGCTGCTGCCGGCTGTGTGCAGGCTGGGAGGAGGAGGGGGTTACCCTGCAGCAAGAAGGGTTCATGTCTGAAATGTTTGAAACAAGGTAAGAAGCACAGCCATTTATCTGTGGTTAGTTTTTTAAATTATTTTGAAATAATAATTTCATTTGGTTTAAGTTGGGATTAAAGGTTCCCTTTAATAACACAAAAAATCAAAAATTACTCAGAACATCAGTAACCAAACAGAGTTTAAAGCAGTAAAATTCAGTCTTCCCTAAGCAGAGGAAAAAAGAAAATTAAAAACAGACTCTAAGAACCGTCTCCAAAGTTAATCCAAAAAGGAGGAAAAGAAATATTGATGTAATCCTCTACTCTAAGCAAACACAGATTTTGACTATAAATCTTCTAATTATCTCTTGTCATTCAAAAATTTCTGAAAGAGTCATAGATATTAGTGGCTTCATCTGAGGTCCTTTCCCTTGAAGTGTACTTCATAAAATATTTTTATTCTGTTCCCTGTTGTGCAGGACCATCTTGTTTCTGACTTGAATGTAATCACTTGTTCTTAAGCACTCCAGGGTAAGCTTCTCTCTTTTGCAAACTTGTTTCTTTCCCTAGGTCTCAGATCATTTCTGCAGTTCAGATTTCTAGCAGTTTAGAGTACTTAAAATTCCACTTAATCAGTAACTTTTTGCAGAGGCCTCTTTTATCCATACAAATATATCATTGAATGCATTTTCTCTCCTTAGAAGACGGAGACTGATACTAAACATTGGTTTTAGTGCAATCATACCCTTTGCTCCAGTTACCCAGTTGCTAAATATTTTTTCTTTTTTTTTCCTCTCCTTTCCTTTCCTTTCCTTTCCTTTCCTTTCCTTTCCTTTCCTTTCCTTTCCTTTCCTTTCCTTTCCTTTCCTTTCCTTTCCTTTCCTTTCCTTTCCTTTCCTTTCCTTTCCTTTCCTTTCCTTTCCTTTCCTTTCCTTTCCTTTCCTTTCCTTTCCTTTCCTTTCCTTTCCTTTCCTTTCCTTTCCTTTCCTTTCCTTTCCTTTCCTTTCCTTTTCCTTTCTTTTCCTTTCTTTCTTTCTTTTCTTTTCTTCCTGGAAAGGCTGCATTTTTATATAACCCAAGCCTATTGACCACATTTTTCAAGTCAGTCTTTGTTTGCTCTAAAGATCCCTGAACTGTTTTGGATTAAACACCAGCTCCTTCCCTGTCACTGTTTTGTTTATGAGAGAGATCTTCACAGGCATGTTGATGATTCAGTCATGCCTAGATACAGATCTTCCCCTGTTTTGTATCCAAATCCATCAAACATCACACAGATCTACTCAATATCTGCTGAAACTGCCTGTATTTAAAAACAAATGTTGTGCTCTGTGGGACATCCCAGTTCAAAACAAGGGTAAAGCAAGTATTTAGGCAACATGGAGAAAAGTAAGAGGAAGAAATGAGAAAAAAAGAAGGAGGTAAACCAGAGCAAATCCAGTAAACATGTTTTTCTTAGCCAGTTTTGTTTGAATTGCATTTGATTTTTCTCTGACCAAAGCACAAACATTCACTCCTCTGGGTTTTACTCACTAGCAAATGATCTGGACTACATCCTTTACAGAGACATTCACAAAGTCTCTCCTCTACAGGACATATTTTAAGGAATAAGTAGGTTATAACCTCTAGATTCTTCTAGCAGTGTTCTGAAAGCTTGAATTTTTTCAGATGCCCCTTACAAAGTGGCAACCAAATGAAAGTAAAAAATGGTATTTACTAAATAGATGCTGTTCACACTGGTCCTCTTAATTTTTGTCACATTTGGCTTTAAATATTAAGTGTTTATTCAGACAGGACTGAATCAATAGAAAAGAGATATCTAACAGCTACATTAGCATTCTGCAGCTGATACATAAGTAAAAGCCTTTTATGTTAGAATTATGATTACTGTATCAGAACAAAATCATATTCGTGTCTGCTAAAACAGAAAATTCCACCCAAAACAAAAAAGAATTCCAAAATCAGCTCAATATCTAAGACAGGTAATTACAATATGCATGCAGCTTTGTAAATTATGACACAACTATGGCAAGATGACAAACAACAAAATGTTCCTCTGTTTTTCATAATAAAGATTCTGAAGAAAACCACATAGACAAAGTCTCCTCAAACTCATTTAGTAAGCAGGGTACACCTTTCAGAGATTCATCACCTTTAGATGAATCACCATTAGAACATCTACCACCATTCTTTGTAGATTGGAGATGATTTCATAGCCTGATGTTATAATCTGCAAAGCTATTCCTTGAAGTTCTTCATAGAAAGAAATAAACACTCCAGAATTTTCAAGTGCCATAAGCATAATGGAGTCGAGGAAATATCTTGTTCATCTCCATAGTGATGAAAAAAACATTGCTTTCACTTTCCACCTTGAAAGACTCCAGTATCAAAGTCAAAAGCATCTCATTCATTTGTATCTCTTCTTCAGTCTCTCTTCCTTAAAATTGAAAAATTTCTCTATATTTTTTGCCTCATTCTATTTAGGGCAGACATAATCTCCAGTCTCTTTTTACCTCATTCCATTTAGGGCAGACATACCTCCAGTCTAAAGCACAGAGCACACTCCAGAAAGGTGAAGGATGTGGTCAGAAACCACTCAGGCTAAGGGACAGGGAAATGTAGGGAAGAAAGAGAACAGCAGAACCATGAAAACAGTCTTTAAAAGAAAGTTATTTTCCTTTAAAATAGTTTTAGAGGTAGTACTTTTGAGGTAGTACCTTTGAAAGAGGTTACTGGGCTTAGGACCTGCAGTAGAAAGAGCCTTTTTAAGTCTCAAACCACAGAGACGACAAAATATTGGTGACAAGCCAAGCAGAGGAATTGCCTGCCTCTTTAGAAGTCTACTCCAGATGGCTCCCAGCCAAACAGGCCATTTCCCTGGATCATAGGGAGCACAGATCTATTGGGTTTATATCTAGAATGGACATTGAAAAGAACCTACAAACACTTGAACACTGCATGCTGTGGTGATCACATAATGATGTTTAACACCTCCTAAATTTCCATTTAGACAATGATTTACAAGGTTTTGTATACTCCAGCTCCATCTCATTTACTCCCGTGGAGACATAACACCTATGTGCCTGCAACAATTATTTTGGGAGTCAAGCCTCAGAGGTGCTGAAGAAGGGTACCTTGACTGCACTCATGGTAGTGTGAAACCTACTAAATTACTCTAGACCCACAAAGCAGACATTTTTTCCCACCTAGTTTTCCCTTATGTCCTAATCTATAGTATTTTTGAAATATAGTACTAAAGGAAATACTGCCTTATCAAGTGCCTCTTTAGACTGTACTTGTGGGATGCAGAAATACCAGTTTCCTCTCCTGTTCTGTGCCTATTTCTGCCATTTGGCTTCATACCCGGAGAATGGTTTTCACTGTAAATTGAACCAAAAATAAAGCAAGAGTCAGTAGTGCAGCAGTTGGAGTTTACTGTCATGCTGTTGACTCCCATTACATTCTCAGTACATTGCATATGAGAGGTCTGGTCATTCTGTGAAGCAGAAGTGAGAGCTAACCATGCAACTGAGAGCTAGCCATGACCCTGCCTTCCAAGCTTTCTCCCATTTCTGGTTTAAAACACTTAAATATCCCACAGAGAGATCTTGGATAGATAGAAACTGAAATCTGAGAAATGACTAACTGTTTCTTACTAACTCTGTAGTAATCTGGAAACTACTTCATCCATTTGCCCTTGGGTGAAAAACTGACTGTGAATCCAGGGACAACAGTAAACAATTTCTCCTGTGGTAAGAATTTAGGAATTAAATAGTTTTAATTCAAATTTACTTTCTAGGAAAACATTTGAAAAAACAACTCTTTGGATGAACATTTTTATTTCACTCTATGGAAAAAATTCCATTGTCCATGGGGCATCTCTCACGTCAAATTTCTCATACAAATCACCATTTCATAGATAGAAAACAGCTTGATGTTGGCACTTGATATTTTGATGATGCAAAAATTACTCTAACATCAGTAATGTTTGCTCTGATAATTATGTTTGCCACATCATTCTTCCTACTATCACTCCACTCCTCACAGTGTGGAGAACAGACCCAATTTTTCCAATCAAATCCACATTGGTATGTGTATTTCCGAAGTTCATATTGGGACTACTTACAAAAATCTTGCTGTAAAATCACAGATTCTATAGAACACTCAAAAACCAATGGAAGAATTATTCAAAAGCAAAAGGCAACGTCCCTGACTCAGAACTGGTTTTCCACATTGCCAAGTGAAAAGAGAGTCACTGTTCTCTTAAAAATCATCCCTAGAGGAGAGGATTGTCTTTGTTCATCTCTTTGCAAATGCAGTGCAGTTGTATGCATTTTAAAATAAATTATAGAATAATCCCGAATGCACTAAAAAAATATTTAAATAGGAACTAAATAAAACAACTCCACTTGTAACTGGGCTATGGTACACATTGATTATTTTGGGCCGCTGAATTTCGTTTTGGGATCACTTGGAGCCAAAAGTTCAGTTCTAGGAACTGTCTGTGGGCTATCTTAGTCTCAAAGGACAAAGCTGGCATAAAGTTTGTTCTTGGCCCACTACCAGGGTGTTTTCAGGAAAGAGAGGATTAGCCAAATAATCCTTGTAAAATATTCAGTGATGCTTAGCAACATGCTGCAGTCTTTGCAATGCTCCTGCACTTCTTCCAACACGGCATAATTCTCATACTCTCAACAGAGACACGTACAATCCTATCCCAGCATGGGCTGAATTATTTTGCTGAATTGACTCTATAGCCCATGGAGGGCAAACAATGATAAGAAAAGAATGAAAAATTATTTTCTGGAGAGCTGAATGCAGATGGTAATTTTTTTCATCTAATATCTTTGTCATGTGGGCCTGTGCCTGGATATTGTACTAGAGATTGTCCCATTCTCCATGTTTGTCCTATAGAAGTATGCCGTGTCTGTTAACCTTATAGCCTTCTCATGGATATCTCCTATTTATTAAGCATATTCTGTAAGAGCAAAACCTTAGGGTAGATCTTGAACCAATAATTGTGAAGTAAAATCCCCAGAACTGCTAAATGCACTGGAACTGATACAAAGCTTTTTAACTACGTACAAATGTACTGTTTTTAAACACAATTGAGGTGGTCATATTTGTTGGATAGAATTCCACTCAAAACCAAAACCTGCCCCTGACTGGACCGTAATGCAGATCACTTGATGTTGAAATTACTGTTCCATCGAGTAGTTTGCTGAAGATGGCTTTGTTTGGGAGTTATCCTGCCTTGAGTTGCAGGATAATTCACACAGAGATGTCTACAGTTCATATGGAGAGTCCTTATTGATCCCATTCCTAAAGTGGCAGTAGTCACCACAGGGTGAAAAAAATCATCTTAAGGTTTCATGATAAAATTTTAAGTTCTATCATCAGGGCAGTTTGTTTATCAAAACATAGCAGCCCAGCAAACATGATGAGAATGCATTTCAGTTCCCTGAGCCTTTAATCATTAACCTGGCAATGTGGCTGCTCTTAGTTGTCTTTGCAAGAATAAGCCAGCTCCCATATGCTCCCTGGATTCCTTCACACTCAATTTTTATTACTCTTCTCCCTCACAGAGACAAAAAATAACATCTGTAATGGATATTGGATAATGGGTAAAAATGTTTGTTAATAAATTATAGAAATTTTTAAGGACAGAATGGCAAAGTAAAAAGGCTGAAGACGAAGTGATCACAAAAAGAACAAAACTAAATCTAATCAGACTAAACACATCCATGAAAATGCACTCCCACAATAAAAATTTTTAAATTGAACATTTTTAAATTTGTTACATTTCACATTGAGAATTCATTCCTTCAACCCTAACACATTTATAAAATGAAAGGTTATCCAATCCTGCAGTAACAGTTATCCTTCATGCCAATCCTCCAGGATATCATAGTCTCTGAAATGAATGGTCGTTAGATCTTCCCTCAGAAATCTCCATTTATCATAAGAGTTATTCAAGCAATATGAATAATTTTAGAATAACATCTATAAGTTCTGTTGCTGAAAAGAGGATTCATGTTCCAGAAAAGAAAACACGTATGGGGAAGAGACAGAAAAAGACAACAGTTTCTTCAATATTTGGTCACAAGCTCAAAATTGCTCAAGTGCAATAAAAAAATCTTTACAAAGTGAATATTTTTTGTGCAGAGATATTCTGTAGTCCATTTATTTCTGTGTTTTTCTCACAATACCTAAGGAATAATTGCTTTTAGAAGGTCTGCAAATTGTGCTGTGTGCCCCCTATCCTTGAGGACTAAAGTGCACTCCAAGTAGAACTCTGTCAGTCAGGGTCCACACCTGGATGTGCACAGGCATGTTTCCATAGGAATCTATAGGGATGTTTCCAGATTTTAGGATCCGGGTTATATGATGGCACAGACCTCACTCAGGGCTTCTCAGAGGCAAAACCATCAATTGCTATCTCAAGAACAAAATAATTTTTACCTGCAATAGAAAAAAAGAAATTCTGCAGTACTGACATAAGCAGGTCCCTGGTATGATCCCTGAGGAGTATTCAGAAAGGTTTCATGACAAGTTGTGAACAGAACACTAGCATAAGAGACTCAGAGAGCTGTGGTGGATCTGGGGAAACTCCAAGCAGATTTGATGTAGGTGGGAGGTACAAAGGAAAGGAGATATTTCCATGACTTTTTATCTGCTTCCTGCCTGCAGGAGCCAATCTGATTTCCTGAGGAGCTCAGCAGCCACCTCAAGAGGATTTTGTCCTGGCTGGTGACTGCAGTGCTGGGGAAGGTTTCCCAGATGCATCTGGTGGTGAAGCAGAAGCATTGATGTTGGGCTGGGATGTGTAGATACTCAAGGAGCAGACTTCACCCAAAAGCTGCTGCTTGCAGAGGAGCAAAGTAAGGGAGAAAGAGCATTCACTGCATTCATTGGTGAGTCAGGGAAAGCCAGTGCTACACAGGGAAGGAAAAGGCAGCATCCTCTAACATGGATCTGACTGCTCAGCCTGACAGCTGCTTCATGGCTGGCATGTGATACAAACTCTTGTCCTTCAAAAACCCAGGAACCAGAGTTAAGGAATAGAATGACTCACAATCTGATTTTCCTAGTGCTCTCTTCCTTTTCTTTCCTTTGTTTTCTGCAGGAAAAGCCATTTCTTGGACTGCCTTTGGTTGGAAGGAGAAATGCCAGCTCTCCAAAGAGATGCAAAGTGTTGCTAGAACCTTACAGGGGGCACCAAAGACAGTCAAAGACAGAAATATCACTAGATCTTGTCTGACAGTACCCCAGCCTTAAAAAATTAGTGCCTCCTGCCTCAGGTATAACAAGCAGGGAGCTCCATCATATTTCTCATCACATGCTAAATGAAAGGAAAAGAACACCCCTACTATAATTTCAGAAATGCAAATAATAAACAAGAAGAGCAAATATTGTAACTCAAATATTCATAAAGGGCTGCTGTACTGAATTATCCAACCTTTGATGATCAGCCTCAAAATGTTATGATTTTGCTAACACTGGTGTATCTACACTTCTGCCCTTCCAGATGGATGATTAACTAAAACTGCATGTTAGCATGTTTTGTTCAGCACAGCATCTTTTAAAAGCACTCCACAGATCATCTATAAGAGATGATGTTCTGCACAACAGAAGGAAGGAAACATATTTCAACAGGGAAAGAACTATTTTCTCCAGGCCAAAAATAAGAAGAAAAACAACTGTCACACAAATGTCTATGGACATAAATAGGGTTGCCTTGGACTTGTAAAAGTTCTGAGAAAACACAATCCAAAGTTTGCATTATTCTGAAGGAGTGTAAGGGAGCCCAGGGTCAAACCCAGTGGCTCCAAAAGGGTCAGATTGGTGCAGTAACACACTGAAAGCTGGCAGCTTTAAAGGAAGACTATCCTCAATAATTAATCAGTGTCATTTGATAAAACTTTTGGACACTAATTGTTGAAGCAATGGAGTCTGTCAAACAGGACTGTGAAGGAAAGCAACATCTGATTCAGGGGTGTCAGCTCTGAGAGAACAAGAGAGAACATGGCTGAGAGAAAACAGTTTCTGCTTGAGAGTCTATAACTGCACCTTCCTGTGGTGGTATTGGAACTATAGCTGGGATGGATTAGTGGCTTCAGATGGGAAATCAATGGGGAGAAACTTGAAATCCGTTTTGTGCACTGTTGTGCTAATGTGCCAAATGCCACTGTCTGCTGGTTGGCTGCCTCAGGGAGGGACACTTGCAGTTTTCCATCAGTTTCTTGTAGATTGACAATCTGGAAGATTTTAGGTCAAGCAAACCCATGTTACTTCACTGAAGCAACAATGCAGAATGAAAATCCTCATGAGCTGTGGCATTGTGATACTGACATCAGTCACAACTTAATAATATTATTTGAGAACATAGAAGTGTTAGAACAGAGATTGCTTGGAACTGTAGTCTACGATTGTGGAGATGAAGCACCAAGAGAAATTATTTTCAAGCTCCCTCTTTTCTGAAGATCTCCCTGATCTTCACCATTGTAATTAATACTGGGATGCAGACCAAGCTGTGGGGAACAAACACATATTAGGAAATGTATGTAAATGTAATGGCCACTCTAGGGTCCTCACAGTCTACACAAGCTAGAAATGGAAGCAGAATCTCATCTTCCATTTCCCTGATGAACAGAGCAATTGAATTGCTTGCCTGGGGCTACGTGGGAAGCCTTTGGCAGCAGGCAGGACCTCTTCTGCCAGGAGTCCATTCAGTATGCTGCCCAGGACACCTTCCCCATAGCCACTTATTATTGTATTTGCAGGGAATGCCTCGAGAAAGTCAGGAATGATGCATCTGACTCCATGTTCTCAGAAGACTAATTTATTACTTTATTATTCTATACTATATTAAAGAATGCTATACTATACTAAAGAATACAGAAAAGATACTTACTGAATGCTAAAAAGATAATCATGAAAACTCGTGACTCTTTCCAGAGTCTCAACACAGCTTGGCCCCAGTTGGTCAATGGGTCAAAACAACTCACATCAGAATCCAATCAGGCAATCACCTTTGGGTGAACAATCTCCAAACACATTCCACATGAGCAAAACACAGGAGAAGCAAATGAGGTAAGAATTGTTTTATTTTCTCTGAGGCTTGTCAGCTGCCCAGAAGGAAAATCCTAGGTGCAGGAATTTTTTTCAGAGAATGTGAATGCCAAACTTATCAGCTATTTGCTTTTGTAAGATTCTACCATGCCTTAGAAAATACCCATTAGACATTTGCAAAAAGGAAGGGGGGAAAAAAGGTCTGCAAAAGAAAAAGTAAAGACATTCCTCAAAGACAAGTTCTCACCCCACAGGCCAAGGTGAGCTTGCCCAGGAGAAGTTCAGGGGATAAAAAATGTGTCTGCAAAGAAAGAATTAATGCCTGATGAATCACTTACAATGGATGAAAACTGTAAAGATGATTGATGGTATTGACATTCAGCTAGAGTAATAGCCCTGCACTAACCTGTTCAAACCTATAAAATCCAAGTCTGTTCTCATACACTGTTAAGGTCAGTGGAAACTTTCCCTTGGTTTTGTCTATAAGAAATGGAGACATAGGGGGGTTGAGTTTGCTGTGAGTTATGTGAAAGCAGTGTTTGCATGATATAATGGCAAATTATTAAGTCCTGGCATGCAAGAATGTGATGATTCACATTTACAGTGTGGCAATAAAGAGGACAGAAGACATATGAGATAAAAGGGTAGAGAAGGGGGGAGAAAGAGGAAGGAAGAGGACAGGTTGCGAACCAACCAAAATTCATATACAAAACTGTACTTTAGGTAGGGAAACAGTATCAACTTCAAAGCCTCAAACTGAAAGCTCTTCTGACATTTTCCCATGAAATAGCTTGTCATGTGAAAATGACAAATGACTGAAATTGAAAGTGCTTAAGGAAATTTTTTTTCCCATTATTTTCATAATTCCAATTATTTTAGACTATAGTTTTTATTGCAAAGACATAAAAAGGACAATTTCATTGTGGAACACCTAATAGCCTAGTGATCTCTGCACTCTACCTGCCTGCAGGTAGGTAGTGCTATTTTCTAAGAGAATACCCTCAGTACTAAACTGCTTTACAGTGAACATGTTCTCTCTCTGTTTATTTGTTTTATTCTTTTTTTCTTTAACACACACAAAATACTTGGAACATTTATTTTTCCCTTTTGATGGTAGAAAAGAAAGAATATATATAAAATATTCACAAGTATTTCAAAAAAAGTGGTGTCTTCAGTGGGTCATATCTAGCATTTAGGTCATGTGCCTATCATGTTAATTGAGTGTCACTATGCATTAAGAACTGGTGGCACTTTTGAGAGGAGGTAAGGGGAGCAGCTCATTTAAAGTTGTTACACCGTGAAAGGCTGCCTACCAAGGCAGGCTGAGTGATTCACAATGAATAATTTATTCTCTCTTTTCTCTTGTGGAGTAGAGACAAGCAGGTTGTGAAGGGCTCCTTTTTTCCACTGTATTGTATATATATTGTGTCTATTTTGTGTCTCTAAGCCTGACCAAAAGCCAGCTCAGGTTGATGGAGGACTTTGAACTCTAGACATGCTCCATGGCTCACAATTAATGCCAATAGGTAGCAACCCAGGGAAGGTTATGCTGCCAGGACTTATGCTATATAGAGAGAAAAAAATCAATGACTCTGCTTTAAGAAACAGATTATAACATACAGTCCAAACTGGAAACATCTTAAGCAGCTCTGAAGTTCCTTCACAAGGGTTTTTGCAGGGACAATAATTCTGGAGTCTGGAGCATCTATCTTATGAGGAGAGACTGTGGGAGCTGGGTCTGTTTATTCTGGAGAAGACAAGGTTGAGAGAGGATCTTATCAATACATATAAATACCTCAAAGACAGGTGCCAGGAGGATGGTGCCAGAGTGTTTTCAGTGGTGCCCAGCACCAGGAAAGGGAGCAATGACCATAAAATAAAACACGAGAAGTTGTACCTCAACACGAGGAAGAACTTCTTTACATTCTGAGTGGCAGAGCACTGAAACAGGTGCCCAGGAAGGCTGGGCAGTCTCCCTCTCTGGAGACATTCAAAACCCAGAAAACCATCTGGACACATTCCCGGATCACCTGCCCTCTGCGACCCTGCGTGGGGAGGGAGTTGGACTCAATAATCTGCAGAATCTTCCAATCTCAACAATTCTGTGATTCTGTGAAAAGATGCAAACACAAATTCACCACTTTCTCCCATCAACATGTGACAAGACCACAATAAGAAATTCCTTACTAGCTCTTCTGAGAATAGTTTTCCATAACTGCTCTGTGAGAAAGGGGATGGAGTATACAAAAAGATGACTGCTTATTATCTGAATACTAGGTTTCTTCTTCTAAGTGATAAAAAATACATGAGCACTACTACTAATACGAATTAAACCACTTTTCCACTAGGTTGTTTATATTTTCTGTGACCATTCTCATTAGATAATCACTGCCACTTGATCCTCAGATTTTAACAGAAAGTATACACAAAAAGGACAGTGAAAGAAATTATATTACTTTATCAGTAAATATCAGAAAACAATTTAAAATATTCTGACAACTTTGCTAGTTTAGATGTATTTCATATCTCAGCTCAAAAGTGAAAGAAATAAATTGAACCACAGTTTGAAAAGCTGCATGGAACCTTTTTAACCTAATTGCACCATTTTTCTAAGTGTCTGCTTGATAAATTTGGGAGATTAACAACTTTCTTGTACAGAGACATTTTTAGTCTGTACCTCCTGGGAATTTTGCAGCAATAAACAACATCCTCAAGCAAGAAACGAAGATCCTCTTAATATTTTAAAAAGCTAAACCAAATCCTAGCAGGGGCCACATGGCACTCTCCCATCCACAACTCAGGAACTGGTAAGGATTGGGGCCATATTCCAGTTACAATTGTAGAGGTAGACACTAGTCTTGCAGTATTTGAAGGTATGGGTGCAGGCAGTTCAGTGCCATTTTGAAATACTGGCATAAACATGGCTTTAGAAACCTCAGCCTGCTGTTTTTTGACCCATGATCAATAATAATTTAATGACATTTGCAGGTTTCATTTGTTGGTTGGTTGGGTTTTTTACTATTTTTATTTTGGTTTGAATGTGGGCAAGAGAAACCACAGAGTAATTTAGGAACAGTATCATCCTCCAGGATGTGGTAGACTCTTTAAAACAGAAACTTGAGTCCTAATGTTCGGCATGAGTGAACCACAGTGACCAGACTCTACATGAAGATGGGCTGACAGGGTTGATCTTACTGCAATATAAAGCTCCATCCTGGACCTGAGAAGCATTTTTCAATAGAAGTTTAGCTGAAATGGGGTGTTTTCAGTGAATTGTACTTTATAATATAGAAAAGGCATGGCAGACATTTGAAATTCCTTTGAATGTCATTTGCTGGTTTTGGCTGAGATGACAGAGTTAAATTTCTTCACAGTAGCTGATATAAGGGTGTGTTTTGGATTTGTGCTGGAAACAGTGTTCAGGGATACTTTTGTGTTTCTGAGCAGCACTTACACAGAGTCAAGGCCTTTTCTGCCTCTCCCAAGGCCCAGTGGTGAGCAGGCTGGGGGTACATGAGGATCTGGGAGGGGACATGGCTGGGACAGCTGGTGCCCACTGACAAAAGGGATGTCCTAGACCATGCCATTCTGTGCCCAACAATGCAAAACTTGGGAAAAAGAAGGAAGGGGGGACCCTTAGAGTTTTGACATTTGTGTTCCCACATAACTGTTATACATGATGAAGCCCTGCTTTTCTGGAGATGGCTGAACCTCTTCCTGATGATGGGACATGGTGAAAGAATTCCTTGTTTTGCACTGTTTGCATGCACAGTTTTTATCTATTAAACTTTTATTTCACCACGACTTTCTTGCTTTTACTCCTCTGATTCTCTACCCCATCCCAGTGGTGGGGGGGAGTTGGGAGTGGCTGAGCCGTGCTTAGCTGCTGCCTGGGGTTAAACCACAACATTCCTTATCAGAATATAATGTGGGGCTCAAAGCATTCATGACATATAATGACATGATGACAGAGTTGATTGGAATGTGCTAGATCAAATTTATAGTTGGTGTTGTTGTTTAGATATCAATAGCCAAGCTCCTGTGCTTGCCATGGGGCTTGCTGGCCTATGTTTTGAAGTCTAGTCCTCATTAGGGGCTCTCTTTTTGCTTCCACTGCTTCTTGTCTTATTCTGCAGTGCCTGGGAACATTCTGATAATAGCAATTGTGATGTGTCTGGGCCGGCAGATGGCCAGGGCATCACTGCTGTGCCTGTGCTGCTGAGCTGGAGAGGCTGGAAATCCAGTGTGAAGTCGAGCTGAAGGTTCTGTGACCTGTGGATGTGCCCACAGCGGGGCAGGGCACCCCAAAATGTGTGTGGCCATGGATAAGTCCACACTAGAGCAGGTGCATCTCAAAGCATCTGTGGCCATGAGTATTTCTGTGCTGAGGTAGGCACACCCTGAGCCGCTGGTGGCTGTGCATGAGGTTGTGAAGGAGCACCTGAAAGTTTGGGGACACTTCCCACATCTGCTACACACAACAGTGATCCTTAAATATGAGTAACCCCTGCAAACAATTAGCACACAATGTTTTGTCAAATGAAAATTATCTATAACATTTCAGTGATTCTGCAGATAATTATCCATCTCAAAAGAAAAGCTGAAGAAAATAGTTTGAAATATTACAGCTGAATTCAATTCAACTCAAAGAGAAAAGCAGGAAACATGGTCTCCATTTCCCATTCAAAAACAAGCACAATGAAACTCTCGTGATATGCAAAGGCCTGCACAACAGCCCCTGTCACAAGGAAGGGAACTCTTCCTCCCTCTTGTTACTTCATCACTTGTGTTCCTGCCTCGCTCTAAAAGTAAAGATTGTAGGATTGTCTGTACGCTGAACCTTGATATAGCTACTTTTGTCATAGCAACAAAAAACCAGCATAGAAATGTACCATGAGATCTTTCAAGGAGATTATTCTTCTCATTAAATCTCCAGATCATGTTTTCCCATCATCCACCCATTTCCTTCATATTTCCTTCATATTTCCTTCTGACAACCCACTGCAAAGCTCTCCAACCTTACAGCTTTTTCCAGGTAGACAAAGTGAGAGACCACACCAAAGTGAGGTGTGTCTGTTTCTTTCCCCACACAGATATTCTTTCTCTGTGCTTCTAGGGCACAGCAAAAAGTAAAATTAAAAAATAAAAAAAGAAAAAAAGAAAGAAAAGAGAAAAAAAAGAGCAGAACCTGTATTATTTCTTGCTCTTTTACCCGATCCTAGAGCAGTCTGCAGCAGACCACGGACCAAGTGCTAACTTGACTGATCCAGAGTATGAAAATTGAATTTGGTTCAGTTTATAGTCTTCACTTGGCAGTCTGGGGATGTTTAGAAAGAAAGTACTGGCAAGTCTCTACTACAGTATGCAAACCAAATTGTTTCAAGGGTCAACATCAAAGCCAATTTGGATGAATACATGGACTTGAAATCATAAAAATATATACTCATATGTCAACATTTGTGTCTTGTTTGTCTCACAGTTTGTGTGCACTAAGGCATTTTTTTGGTTATTATTCTCACTGGGTAGGGTTTGAAATTTGCTCTATTTGGACAATTGAGACAGCAAGTAAACAACTGATACTGAAACAAATGTTTGGAGACCATAATAAAATTTTTCAATCATGCTGTTCAATTTCTTGTTTGTTTTTCTAGATGGTACATTATTTATTCACATCTGCTTCTGTAAACAAATCTGAGTCTTCACTGCTGCCCAGAGTTTGCACTACGGATCTGTCATAACATTTTTTTCATCCTTAGTAAGGCAGTATGCAGAGTTATGTAGATCCTGAATGTTTGGGTATTAATTTATTGTTCTAAAACTAGCAGAACGTAGGGATATTTCTCTAGGAATAAAAGATAATTATGTTCTTCTATTAATTACCTGTTTCTTTTGTACATTCCCAGAGAAAACATTAAGCACATTATTCAAACCTTTAAAATCTCTAAAAAGGTAAATTGCTTCAGAGTTCTTCTTGAATTACTTTAAGTAACAATCAAACAAAAAGACTGTCTCACATTCTGACTACTTAAAAATACAGAGCAACTCTCTTAAGTTATTAGACTTTCGAATCTTCCCTATTTGAAAGGCAGAACCATATCAAAAGATCACTGGAGATGGGTCACTTGGTTATAGTTCACATGTAGAGCTACAGTAGGGTTCTAATCACTGAGCTGAAGTTCTTGTTGCCTCAATTTTCATTATTCTCTGTAAATTTCAAATACAAGCCACTTATAACAATTTAGAAAAATTTGATTGTTCAGGGTCCATCAGTTTCCACTTCCAAGGTTTAAGGCATTCTTCTCAACACTGTTAATTTTTCTTTGCAAAAAAATTTTTTATTCCATTCAAGTGAACAAATTAGACATCTTATGTCCTTATTTTAGCCTGGTGTTCCAAAGAGGTAGTTCATACTATAGACGTTCGTATCTAATTGACATTTTTAATGAAAAATGAAAGAGGGACAGAAAGCTCCAAGACTATTAAGACCCTAAATGTTTGTCACAATAAATGGCTGAGTAAAAGGAAAGTACCTCAAGTTCCTATGCCTTCTGAAGAGCACCTTCCGTTCTACCCTGTGGAACAACACATCATTGCAACATATCATAGTTTTTCTTACTTCACTTCCAGGTTCTTTAAAGCAGGTATTACTGCCTAGCTGACTCAATATTTCAGGCCATTCTCTTCTCAAAAGAAGGAGGCAAATCCTTGCTTCTGTGCATCAGGCTGTGTGTACACACCCAAACACTAGAAGGTTTACATGGTGCTGCATATATATAAATGTGTATATATATGCACAAAGAGAGGTTAAAAAAACCCCTCATTTCCAATTTCATGTTCTTTTCCTCAATGTTTTTTGTTGTTGCTCAGACAGTCTATGTCATCTTTAGTTTTTCTCAGCATTCACGTCTTTGCTTCAGAAAGTGTGTTTGGTGTAGTAAATTCCTTTTTTTAGACCTTCTATCATTTCCCAGCTCTGTCTTCCACCCATTGCAAAATATTAACTGTGATTCCCATCAGAAATCTTTAGAGTCTTCAAGAAGTTTAGAAAGTCAAACAGAAGTTAAGAAAGAAGTGAAACTCTATTTGAGTTTAAATTGTCTTATTAACAAAACTAAAGTTTCCTTTGTTTAGAATTTGTTAGAGATGTTTGGCTGGCTTTCTCTGACAGTGTATTATGAAACTGCAGGGTGTACTCAGAGTCATCATAAATCTGAGATTAGTTCTGTTCAATTTACAAAAATACAATTCAGAACTCCCCAGTGAATGAATAACTATTTTTCAAACTTGGGGAATTAAACTAAACTTGGTTTCTGTATTTCATTCTTAAACAGCAACATAATCATAAGATTGCCTGATACCAAAATAATTTATGTTTACTTATCATCAGTACGTGACTTCGAGTTCCTTGAATGGAATTATTTGGAAGGAAACACACAGTATTACTTTTAAGAATCATATTGATGTCTGTTCTATTTGCAAACCATTTTTTCTTTCTGGAACATGTCCTATTAGTGTTGTTTATGCAAATTTCTCTTGGAGTTTTGGTTTGGTTTTTTTTTTTTTTGGCTGCTGAAAGCACAATATAGCGCAAAACATAAACAATTGTCAGTATCTTTACATACTTCTCTTTTTTGGTGTTTGGAGAGGTGGGAGGGGTTGACTTTTTTCCAGTCACTTTTCTCACTAACTTGAAAAATATCTCATTGGTGAATTGAATAGCGAGAGATAGATTTGGCTGAAGAGGTAAAAGCAGCATAATGAATTATGTGGGTGTACTCTGAATAAAACATTTCTTAGAACAGCAGAAATTTAATGACCTGCCTTTAAGTGCTTCAAAATACAGTGTTCTGGATATCATTAGCATATCATACAGATGATGGTTTTCAAGGAAGATGAGAATTAGTGTTACAAGATGATTCGTATAATTATTGAGTTATTTAGGTTGGAAAAGACCTTAAGAGCATTGAGCCCAATGGTTAACCCAGCACTGACAAGTTCACTACTAAACCAGGTCCCCCAGATCCTTTTTAAAAACCTCCAGGAATGGTAACTCCACCACTCCCTGGGGCAGCCTGTATCAATTCAGTCACGCTTTCAGTGAAGAAATATTCCCTAGAATCCAATCTAAATCTCCCACGGCACAATGTGAGGCCATTTCCTCTTGTTCTGCCACTTGTTACTGGGGAGAAGTACCCCCCACCTGGCTGCAACCTCCTTCCAGGCACTTGAGGAGAGTGATAAGGTCTCTTTTTCTGCAAACTAAACAACCCCGGCTCTCTCAGCTTCTCCCCATCAGACTTGTGCTCCAGACCCCTCACCAGCTCCATTGCCCTTCTCTGGACATGCTCAAGTACCTCAATGTCCTTCTTGGAGTAAGGCTGGAAAGACAGAGGAGCCACTGCCTGTGCTCCTGATCACTTACCCAGTCATTCCAAGTCCATGAAGTCTCTCTTGATTATTACCTGAAAAATTAATGAAGAATGATAATCTGAGGGCTTTACTAGGGTGAGAAGCTTTTTCCCCCCATCTTTAATCCAAAAGATGTTACAAAGTGCTGGGCAGCTGCCAGCACTGTCAGGCCTTGAATAGGCACAGACACAGAGATGTAGGGATGTTCAATCCAATAATTTAGGTTTTGTCTTGCTGTCAGTGAAGGGATTCCCCTTCAGTCTCTGGATTGACTGTTAATGTCAGGTAATGAAGAGGCCAGACACAAACCGGTGGGAAACAAGCATATTCCTTTCTGTGGGTGATGGAACCAATTTGCCTTTCTTTCACCCACTAAGAAACAAAAAAAAGCAGTAGAAAACTTCAAACACCAGAACCCTTGAAATGCATAAGATTATGAGGTCTACCATGAAGTTAAACTGTTTCTGCCATGGTACTTGCAGCAAATTACTCCAAAGTAAGCACAAAGAAACAGGAAGAACACAAGTGATTAACCACATTAGTTTTTTCACTGATGGGTCCAAATGATGTCAAAGGACAAAATATTGACACAAACTGCTTCCAGAGGTTATGTCCCCACTAGATCAATAAAACCATCTTTTCCTACCCATATCCCCAGAACTGCACAAACTCTCGCCCAGCCATGCCTAGTCTCATAAGCAGGAATTCTCATTTCAAAGGCTGATTTGAAGTGCCTATTCTTCTATGTAAAAGTTTTTGCAACCTCTCTTGAGAAGTGGGGAATGTAGCTCATGAATGTAGATCTACATAATAAGATTATGGCTGAAAATATGAACGGCCTCATTTATTCTACATGCCTAGTCCGCAAAAAGGTGATCATCATGCATCAATAGCATGCACTGGAATGAAGAATCCCAGAGAAGGCAAACAGAGCTGCTGCCAAAGACACAAAGGAGACAACATTGTGATCAGTGTGGGAATTACCACACAATATTTGGGATAATCATTAAAACAGCCAACAAAGCTCAGTGGCATTGGCAAACTGTTTGGTTGAGACTCATTAATGGACCACATGGACAGTTTCAACAAATTATAGCATTTCAGAGTGGCTGCACTGGAAGTCAACTTGAGGGGAAAGGAAGCATGAATCAATTCCCCTTAAAAGGCAGTTGTTACAAAAATTATAGTTTAGTCTATTTCAATTATATTTAAATTTTTTTTTTTTATATTTTTTCAGGGATAAAATCTGAGGTGTAAAGATGATCTCAAAGGTCTTTTCTAACCTTAGAATTCTGAGATCCTGTGAATATACATTAATGGCCCAATAGACCAGCATTGCAGCACAATCAGGAACACAACTCTTGTAGGCATAACACAGTCTGTCGTTGAATGGGTGTCCACTGTCCACGTGGTAAGAGGAAAAGACAATGAACTTAATCACATACCTCTGATTCAGGTCTTTCTGTACCAGGGGTTTTATCAGAATTGCATTTTGAAATTAAACCATAAAAGAAAGAAAAGTTGGACAATGTCAGCATAACCTTGACCTCTTCTGACTAAAAGGCACTTCCATTCCCTTTGATTTTTCTAAATGTTGCATTGTGATAATATTTACAGTATGTATGATAAATATATATTTCAGTATTCTTTTTGATTAGAGAAAATATGTAAAGAATGCATTCTATAATTGCCATGAAATCTCCCTACTTTCTAGAAATAGATGCAAAGTTAACCATATCCAGCATTTGAAGTCGTCCTTTGTGCTCACTGCTTACTGCACATACTCAAAAGATTTTTTTCTTCAATGTACTAGTAACTGAGACTACAAAGGTTAAGCCAAACTGGTAACTTGCTTTGTTTCTATCATTCACAAAAACTCCATTAGCTAGATATCCTTATTTTTAAAATTTCTTAACTCTTATATTGCCTTTCAAATTGCTTCATCTCTTGACAACAAGAGATGAAAGATGGACAGACACCACCCACTTCTCACAAGCAGTAATGCTTTGGCTAAGACTGTTAACTTTGTCAAAACATAATTTTGATGGCTCCCAGAGGAAACTAACATAAAAAGTAATTGCCATGCAAAATGAAATGACTGAATTTATTTATATAAGGTATACAGCTTGATTCAATATATGGCACTATTACTTTAGTGAGGCATATTAACACCCAATAGAAACATTCAGTTCTGCAGCACTCTGCAGCCCCTTAATGTGGCTTGTGGGTCAGCAGAGGTGCCACCCTGCTGTAACTCCCAGCAGCCCTGCAGATGATGTCTGAATGAGCCATTAGCTCATTTTCAGTGAGAAAATATATGTGGTTTCATCAATATGTAATCTTACCAGAAGATGAAATTGAAGTCCAGAGGCCTCAATGCAATCATATTTTCCACCTTGATTTGTCTTGGTTTGGTTTTGTTTTCCTTTAAGTCTGTGGTGTTCTTGGAATTTTTCTTGTACCTTCTACTTTCTGGTACATTCACAAAATGACTGAATGAAATGTACTGCTGGATACTCCTTTATTCTGTGCGTTTTGTTCTGAGTATTCTTACTGATCTTCCTTTTTTCCCTTCTTTTCCTAAAGAGATATTCTAACAAATTTAAAACTAAAATCTAATTTTAGCTATCATAAATGTCATCACTAAATTGTCTACACAAAAGTTTCACTGCAAACCTAACCACATCACTGTGTGAAAGTACATGGTTACTTATGTGCTTTAGTATGCTTACAAGTAAATTTTGGCTGTTCAGTTTGGCACACATGACAGTGATCTCACTGTGACACATCAGGAAATTTTCTCCATGGAAGCTGCTGGTGTGATTGAAATCTCTCATGACATTCCAGTAAAGATCCATTCTGAATCTCAAAACATGAATTTCAAATGATCCTAAAGTTCTGAAAATAGTCCAAAGTGCTTTTGACCATGTCAGCCATGACTATTTACTTTAATATCTTAACTCATCAAGAGTCATTGAGGTATGAAAACCAAGGGGGTTTTGCTCCTGTACATGATGAAGGTGGTCAAGACTCTGGATGGGCTGAAATAATTTCAGATTTCAAAGAGCATTTTCTTTGAATCAACCACTCCATCCTGCCTCATGCTATAGCCAAAGTCAACATCTCCATAGGAACACTTTTTGTGTTGCAGAGATTGTAGCTACTGCTTCTGCATTGCTCAGTACATGAGAGATGTGAACATACTGAAGAGAGTCCAGCAAAGGGCCACAAACTTCCTTAAGTAACTGCTGCATTTCTACTGTGAGGAGAGGTTGAGAGAACTGGGGCTTTTTGGAAAGCAGAAGTGAATTCATTAATGTTTATAAATACCTGAATGGAGGAGGCAAAGAGGACAGACCTAGGCTCTTCTCAGTGGTGCCCAGTGACAGGATCAGAGGCAATGAGCACACACTGAAACATGGGACATTCCCTCTCAACATCAGGAAACACTTTTTTACAGCAAGGGTGACCAAGCACTGGTTTTGGTTGCCTAGAAATGTTGTGGAGTTTCCATCCTTGGAGATATTCACAAGTCATTTGGACATGGTTCCGGGCAGCCTGCTTGAGAAGAAGGGTTGTACCAGCTGACCTCCAGAGGTTCCTTTAAACCTCAATGATATTATGGTTCTGTGTGATTCTACTTACAGATACAAACTCCAGTTAGAAAGAACTGAAAGCTCTGCCATTACAGTACTGGAATTCAAAACATGGGACTGAAACATGGTGTGTTTCCTTCACACCTGCTTCACAGGGAGCAGCCTGTGTAAAGGAAATCTTTAGTTAAGCCACCATCTCTCCTGGGGTCCCGTAAACACAGAGAAGAGAAAAGATCCTTCAGAAAGCATCAAACAGCAGAAATCTATTGTAGCCATCTGTCTTCTTCTCTCTCTTGACTACTTAGCTTAGGAAGAAAAGGTAGCTCTGTCCTGTGCTGGGGACAATGCCCCTAAAACTTACAAACAGCTGTCCCATTGCAATGCTATACAGCATACCTCATATTGCAGTAAGAAACTCTGGCTTTTCAACAGCTCATTAAAACACAGCTTTTTGGGTCAGAGCATGAAATTTTTGTTTATCCTCCAGGAGCACACAAGCATGCACATCCAGGGCATGACTCACACAGAAGAAGGTTTGCCAGGCTCAGAAGAGATGCACCATTAAAGTGCACACAGGTTTGAAGCTGGCAGCTGGACTGGCAGCTGAGCCCTTCCCACCAGAGTCACTCAGGGTCTGCCTGGGACAGTGGTCACAGTGGTAGGGAGAGCCTTTGTTAGCAGTCCCAGACGAGGCAAGGTGATTAATCTGGTGATGAGGGTCCAGACAGGAACTCCCTCACAGAACTGTAGGAGGTGGAAATAGACAAAGGGTTAGTGGCAAACCTACAATGTAGGTCCAACCTCCATGCAGGGAACAAGGATTAGACAAAGATTAACCTAAAATAAAAATATTTGGTGTCTGGATCTGTGCTGAAACAGGGTTCCTGGGCACACAGGCAGGGCTGACAAGAAGCTGGGCAGAGCCAGTGGAGCCTGGTAGTCCCCTCAGAGTCTGCACATCTGTTGACCCTACAGACCAGCTAATGATGGATCTTCCTTGGCCATGTGTTGGCCTATGAGGATTGCCTTTATATGTACGGACATACAATTTCACTTGCTTCTACTAATGCCACTGTTCCAGACGTGGAATGACCTCCAAAGGCAATCTTTTCCAGACATTCTGACGCAGAAAGTTCTGCTAAGAGTCACTGCAGCTGACTTGCAAAAATGCGAACGTGCTGGTTTCCTGGGTGAGGATTTGCACCCACCGGTCCTTCTATTGGATAAAAATTGACTCAGACAGCTTAAAACCTTTGATTTCCCAATTTACTAGAAAGTTTGTCACAGTTAGTAACTAAGACATCACTTTTAATCTGTCCTTTATATTTTTCACTTGTGTACATTTTTGCCATTATATATTACTTTAAAATATAGGTACCTTTTATCTAGGAAGATAACTGTGAAATAACTGAGGAATCACAAATAGTCTTCTTTCTCCTTTATTCAAGGGTAACCCCTGTTTACTTCTCACTTCAGGTTAGAAATACAGTATTTCTGCAATGTGGTCTTAAAAAATGTTTCATGTATTATGGTACAAAAAAACCTATGCTCCTCAAAACTCCTTCTCAACTGTATTTTTAAAAGTTTAGATAAACAAATAGTGTTCTAAAGCAGTTATTCTGGAAACATGTAGAAATTAAAGTTCTTGTTTTATGAACTATTATATAAATGACAGGTAATTTTCTTTTATTATTATATAACCTTAAGAGCTTTCTGACAAAGCTGGAAAGGCTGTGCATTAGTTAAAAATGGGAGTGAGAAACAATACCTGAAAGAGATGGGAGCTCTGCAGCATTGTCTCAGCACTGTGTCCCACGGCACTGAGCACACTGGAGGTGACCAGCTGCTCCTCTGGAGCTGAATATTGCCTGGAGAGGGGCAGAGCAGTCAGCAAGGCAGGAGGGAACAGCAGGGGCTTGTTCTCAAGGTGGAATTGTGTGTCACATGGCCTAAAGGGCAAAACTGATAGATGTGCAAAGAGTCCCTAGCAGCTTCAGACTAATTAATCTCACAAGCTCAGATCATATCCTGACTTTCTACAATGGTGCCAGGAGGTACAGAAGATTTCAGTCCAGTCTACATTTAAGCATTTCTGAAGAGTGCATTCATCCCATACTGTTCATTTTGGTTTCTTTAGATTTTGGTTTGCTGCGTTATTAAAGCTCATACTTTGCAGGATCCAAAATAGGAACCTCACATGAGCAGAGTGCACAGTTAACATCCTGAACGGCAATAAAATCCAAAATACAATCAGCCTTCCATAAATAAGACAGAAATTTATAGAGTACAATTACTGTCTATTTACATCTCTGCAGAACACTCAGCTGCTGTATTTTATATATATCACAAAGTATATTATTCCACACATTCAAAGCAATTAATAATGCTCTCTTTTGCCTTGCCTTGCTATATAGAACACATTTTCTCCTATTCTGCATTGGGTGCATGGAATAAATCACAAAGGTCACACCAGTCTGTCAGAAGACAAGCTTATGTACTTGTTCTGTAATATGACAGGTTGCCTAAGCACATTAAGAGGTGCTAGATAATTTTCATTTTCCAGGCCTCCAGCCTCCCTTTGATCTCCATATATCACTTTCCAATTCCTTTCAATTCTACTCCCACATGCATAGATGCAGCTATGCAACCACAGAGGTTATTTGTAATTAACCCTGAATTGAAGACATGATCTCCTTGCCAAGCACCAGCCCGAGAACAGAGCCTTCCCCACCTTTCCTGTTGTGTGGATAATTGCCACTGGGGCCACGGCATCCCCCGTGAAGTGTCTGCAAGCAGCTCAGAGCCAGAGTGACAATGAGGACCTGCATAAGCAGGGGCTGATGACACCAAAATTACAGCTTATTTAACAGCATGATTCATCCAGATACTTAACCACAGATTTAAAAATAAATAAATGCTCTCTCCATTTGAAATTAGTAGGACAGAAATACATCTTATTGAACAAAGCAAGTGTCTGAAAAATTCTGTAATGAATTTTTACCACCAAGACTTAACTAAATTCAGTCACATTTCTATTCTTACAAGCTACTATTGCAAGAGTGCCCAGGAGTCATCAACAAGGGCTTTATTTGTTTAGCTTTGTACAGGGTCAGGGGGATAAAAAAGACAAAAGCCTGACAACACAAGAGAAGAGAACCAGCAGGGAGGAGATGGGAGCGATGGGACAGAGGGTGGGCAGCACAGCTAAGAGGGACTCTCCTGTCTGGAGGCTGTCACAAGCACTCTGTCCATGGAGAGCTTTCCCTGGTGTGGGATGGAGGGTAATGAGGCAGCTCCACTGAGGTGTGCAGAGAGCTCCTGCAGGCAGTGAGAGAAGACACAAAACTGCTCCTTTGAAATGCTAACAAGTGCAGGCTGAAGCTGGCTGGCATCAGTGACCTGTCAGGGCTAGGAGATGACACTTTCTGTGAATTATAGGTGATCTGTAGGGAAGGTGCAGCTTTGAAGGGCCTTGAAGGTGAAGTCAAGTGCTTCACCTTTAATGTGATATAAAAAGAAAAGCCAGCAGTGGGGTGATGAGAGGGAGCAAAGTGACAGCCCAGTGGAATTATTTTGCAGCAGCGTGATGAAGGTCAGGAAAAGGCTACATCCCTGCCCAGATCATTCCCTCCCATGACCACAATCTCCCAGCTGATCCTCCTCACTACATGAGTACATGAGGCACTTCCACTAGCACTCAGCAAGTCTGAATCTTTTATTCTCAAATTCAGGGCATGTATGTGATGGTGGCTGTACCCAAGATAAGGAGGAGTATGATAAAAAATGGAAAAAGATGAAAAAATAATTTAAAAATTAAAATATAATGAAAAATTCAACTTTCTCTTATATATTAATAATTTAATCACCAGATAATCAAAAGAAAGTAATCAATCATTGCCTTATTTTTAGATTTTGATTCATGTCCTTAATTTCCCAAGAATTCACAAGATAAAGGGGCATATTACTCCATTAATATGTGTGTTTCATAAAAGAACCAAAATTACAAGTAGTAAAAACTGCTTAACTTTTAACATAGCAATCAGGTATAAACAAGGGGAAAAAATAAATTATATTAACAAATATAAGTTTTTTGTTTAATTGTGACGGAGTTTTTTCATCTCATAAAAGCATTTGCTTTCGTGTTCTTTCACTTTTTCATCTCCCAGAATTACAGAGACAATGTCATATTCTCTAGACATTGACCCACTGAATAGATCACTGGAGATCTAATCTGTCACATCCCTTGTCTGAATCCCCACATGGGGCACATAGTCATCATTAGTGTTGTAACATTCCATATCCACTCACTGTTTTGCTGTAATTTGCTCCTTTTATTCTTTTCTCCACCTCTTATTAAAAACCTCATGCACTGACTGTTTTAAAGGGAATCCCAGACTTTTCTTCTCAGCCTTCAGCAATGACCACACATGACCACTAAGCAAAGAGGTCTGGTGAGGAACATTCTCCTATATCATTAATTAATAACCAAGTATGTACTACACATCTTCTCAGCATTATTTCCTACTGGGTTCTTTCCACAACATTACTTCCTGCCATTTCCTTCTGCTTAGCTTTGCTTGGAATGCACACACTTAAAAACATCCAACAACCAATTAAACAAACAAAAACCAAAAAAGGCTTGGTGCAGCTGTGTGGAAAAATACCCCAGCATCCTTGCACATGAACAGGAGGAGTTGACTGGGATTCACCTCCCTTAACTTTAGCCAGCTGAAAGGCATTGCATCTCAGCCATTGATTTTGACTGTTCCTTTAGGTGTGAAGAGCAGTGGCTATCTCTGGCTATTGATCCATCCTTCCCTCTTTTTGCATCTTCTTAGATGAGACATCTGACCCTTGAGTAGCTAAAGGTTCACACAGCACAGAGCCCTGTAAGGAGGCTTCTTCCTCCTGTGAACAGGGCTCCTTCTTGTAGTGCAGATCTGCTTCTCTCCTGCCAGAGTCCTGCATCCAGCAGGGATGAACACATTGGCCTTGGTTAAAACAAAAATGGTGAAAAAAGGCTCAGTGACTCACACCCCACTAGAAGGAAAAAGAAGGCATTATTCTTTCTCAGCTGCCTCCTGTGTAATGACAAGGTGATGATTTAGCCTTCTACAGATGTCCTTAAGTGTACCATGTTCCAGACCTTCCTGAAAGCACACTTACTCTGCTCTGCTGTCTGACCACCTCTGGGATATCACAGTTCTGGAAACAGTCCCCATCACTCAGCACTTACTCAGCTCACTGAAGCATTTCCAGCTGCGGGAAAGCTTTCCCTGATAAGCCAATAAATCTTTAAATAATTGCATACATGTGTGCAAAACCTCTCCATTATTTACATGTGTAAGTTCAATGATATTTTTAAAGTAGCAAAATAGCTATTGAAACAAAACATTTCCTTTCCCAAACTCATAGTTTTGCTTTCTTGTCAAGTTCATGTCTCTCTGACCTAGTTTCACTCATGCATGCTCCTAACTCATCAAAACCAAGTGAGAAGAAACACATGCACAGCTCTTAAAAAGCAAACAGTGTCCTGGTAAGAACTCAGAGTTAGAAGATAATATTTTCATATTAATCAAGTGCTGAAAACATTATTTAAAAAAAATGAAAAAAAAAAGCAAACCCACAAAAACAAGTATTTTGAGAAGCTCTGAACAGGGCATGGGGCAGACTTAATACAACTCCACCTTGACTGCTAAAATAGCTGTGGATGTAGCTGAAATGCATCGCAGCACAGAAACTATCTCCTCTGCAACTTCCGGGTGGATGGTTAAGGATCCTTTTGCTTTTTCTGCTTCTTATTGTCTCTCTCCCTTTTCTGTGGACTTCGAGGTCTCTTGTGTTTTTAATTTTCACTTTTATTCCAGTGATAGCCCTTTGAGACAAATTTCTGTTTACATTCTAGAAAAATTCACATTTCTGCAAGGGAGGCTTCACATCCAGTATTAATTCTTGATTCTATCATTTAGAAGTCCCAGTGAAACTCAAGAAAATGAAGAGAAAATAACAAGGCTTCCAAAAAATATCAGAATTGAACTTTTGGAAAGGCACTGCGGAAAGTGGAGGAAAGACAGATGTTTAGATCAGGAATGAATGCGAATTAAGGGTCCAAATTAAAATTTATTGGGTAATTTGGCAAAGTATATTTTTATCCCAAGACACAATATTTTTTGTCTAACCATTGTTTTTCTAAATCTGAGCTCTAAGAAATATTTTAAACATTTTTCTTGAAACTGTGACTTGAACTATGTACTCATTTATTGAATTATCTAGCCCAGAATGAAAACAGGAGGTGTTCTAAACCTAATTGGTGGAGTCCTTTCAGTTCTTGAAGATATTTTTTCAGTCTTTGGATCTAGCTTGATTAAGCAACACACAACACAGCTACCATGAAGTCTTCCACCACATTTGTACTGTCCTTATCTAAGAAGAGGAAATGTCATACTAGCTGTTTTGGGGTCTGCTTTAAGAGATTTCAGTGTGGTTGTTTACATTCCAAGATTAAAGCAGCAAAGAGCAACATTAGCCCCAAAAAATATGAATGAGAAATAACAAATCATTAATAAGTCTATAATCAGGTGTGGAAAGTTTAACTCAGGTCATTGGAAACATTCTTTTCTGTTTCCAGGTGAGAGGAATTCAAGAGTGGTCAGGCAGGAATGTGTCTGAGACCAGACTGCTCTATTCTTGCCACATCAAAAGAATGTGGTTTGGTGTTGTGAGATGCAAAGCTGTGTTTCGTGTCAGGTAAAAACAGGTGATGTGTGTGCTTGTGAATGCGAAATGTGTGGACACTGACAATGGGATAGTTGCGAATTCTAATGAAAACTGAGGAAAATAAAGCATGGAAAAAGGCCTTTCAACCTATCTTTTGTTTGCAATTAACCCTGGTTGATTTAGGAGCATTGGAATTAAGGTGTTAAAGATGTTTCTTTTTGCTTGCATTTAATCCATAAAGAGTTCTGCAATAATAACCTTTTGAAGGATAATTTTAGAATATTACTTGTATCCTTGAAACTACAGCTTTAGAATATATATAAAGGAAATATGCTTATCTCATGCCTTATTGAAGCAGAGAAAAACAGCTTGAGAAAGGAAGATGAACATCACCTCAAGGGTTTATGGTTTCAACCAAAGGGAAGCTGGACATCACTGTTATGAGATTTATAGTCTCTGCAATTAAAAGGTGAACACACATCTGGGGACCTGGACCCCACCAGATGGGAGTCGTCTTTCTTCTTTCGGAAACTGGACCGTCACCATCTGGGGATACTCCTTTGAGATACATCCTGAGAAATGAAAATCACAGTAGTGCATAGAATTGTGATGTAATAATTTGGAATAAAAATTGCTGATGAGTAAAAGATTGGAAATAGAAACTGCTGAAAAAAAGCTGATGAGTACCCCTATAAATACCTGTAACCATCAATTATCAGTGTGCAGTTGGAGGGAAAACTTCCCCCACTGTACCCAGTGCTGTATTGCTCATACTTTACCATAATAAATAATAAATTGATTGCTGCTTGAATATTGGCCTAGTCAAGCTTCTTATTCATAATAGTGTCCACTCAGCTGCGTGCTGGAGAAAAGATCAAAAAGGATGCATCATAAAAGAAAGATTATCTTTTCCCCCACAATGCTCTAGCCCCGCCTGCAGAGAGATTTCTCTGGGAGCACAGATGGATTCAGGCACCCAAAGGGGAGGAAGCCGAGCAGAGAGCAGCGGCAGAGCAGCCCCAGCTCTGTCTTTGCCACAGCAGAGCCAGGCGGGGAGCGCTGCTCCTGCAGGGCACAGCCGCCTCCAGCCCAGGAGCACCAACAGCAGCAGATGCAGAGGTTAGAAAAGGTCAGAAACTTCCTTCAGCCTACACTGAATGCGAACTCAAAATAAAGTTCACTTACATTTCTTGAGAAATGTGTTTTGCAAAAAAAAAAAAAAAAAAGAAAGAAAGAAAATATTTTTGATTCTACTAATGGAATGTTTTAAATAATATTTGAATAAATTATCAGAAATATTAGTTATACATTCATCTACATTAATAAGTGACTACACATTCATCTACATTAATAAATTTCATTTATATCATTCTAGCTCTATAGTTAATATTTTAAAAGTACTCTGATTCTGTCTCACTGACAGTCCATGAAAAAAAAGTAGTGTTTGAGTTTCTGGAAAAGAGAACTTTTCCTTTACTGTAGAATATTTTTTTAAGTTTAAGGTTAGGCAAACAGGAATATTTACTGGAATACTGGAATAGAAATTAAACATTTCATTGCACTTGTATTTAAATCTGTCTCGTCTTTAAAAAGTATTGTTTTTATTTTAAACCAAAGTATTTTAAAATCCAAAGTTTTTGAGGTTTTTTCTGTCTTCTTTTCATGTGGACACTAGTATCTGAATTCATTATTAATTTATGAATGACTGAGGCACTTGATGGGACCTTTTCTGTGAATAACAAATTTTTAAATCTTTAAGCTCTCATCCTCCTGTCTGTAGGAACATGGATGACCTAGAGGTAGCATATTATACAAATGTTGGAATATTTACATAAGTATATATTTCTGCATTATACATATTGGTGAAAAACAATTTTAGGTATGAAATAAGACATACCCACTTTTTCAGACTGAAAACAGATACTAAAACCAGAAATTGAAATAACTTTGATTTCCTGTTCTTCCACTAAGATCTGAGAACTATGTTGACTCCAAGTAGGAATTCCAGCGCAGTAGAACATGTTCAATATATGTCCCACAGGACTCAACAACTTTCCAAATATCAAACCAAAATAATTCTGTCATTAAACAAAACATTTAAATCCTTCACTGAAAACTGAAAAGATCATGCAGGGAAGTTGCCACAGAATCTCTTGACTTTTAAAAGTACTAAACTAAATCTTCCAACTTTTATTTCTAGGACTGATTCCACTACTGAAAAACATCTCTCCAATGCAAAGTTATTTTTCCTCTTATTGAAATTCTATAATTTTTTACTGAGAAAAAAAAATTCCACTGAAATGCAGTAAGGGACAAGTCAACTTCAGAAGGACAATGCAGCTGTCAAACAACTGATTTGCCTAGCAGAAAGAATAATAGCACTTCTAGTATTGGAATTATAAATGGAGTTTGTTGTTGTGTACAAATTTTGGTCTAAAATTATTCTGGAATAATAGTATTTCAGAATACCTCAGAATATTTCCCCTCAGAAATGTTTTCTTTGTTGAAAGCAGACTAATCCATTTAACACACCTTTGGTATACCATTTTTTAATATCCTTGTCCATCAGCCATAAAACTGAAAGTCATTCACAAGGCTAAATAATTATGAAAAAAATCAGTTATCAGTCTGCACTGGAATGAAATTCCAAAATCATTACACAGTCTTCCTCCCGAGCCAGGTACAAAGACACATTTAATTTCAAAGATTTGATAATACATAACAATGACAGTAGTGAACTTTTTACAAGGCTGACTATTCATGTCATTCCTTTTGATAGTAAAAAATGGGTGGAAGGAATAACAAGTCTACTTAAAAATAAGAGAATCATAATTATTATAGTTTATGAAAATGTGGGTTTCTTGATGCCTGAAGAGGGGCTTTTTGACTGCTCTTTGTGTAAGGAAAGTATGTAGAAAATCCCTTCACATCTTCAAAGAAGGACTTAGCTACAGTTACTCACAGGAAAGAGTAGTAACAAATAGCAAAGGGTGTCTATCAATTAGTGGAAAAAATATATCTAAAAGTAGGCAGAGGTGAGACAGTCAAGATAGATTTTTCCTAGCAATTTCCAGAAATTTTGGTCATGTGGATATAAGTTCTGCTGTGGTACTTGCCCTCAGGTATCAAATCCTAGCGAACAAACTCTCTTCAATTTATTGATAAGACAAAAGTTTTTCTTACATTTTCCTGCTTATAGAGATTAATTTCATACATGTCAATCACCTGTAACTCTAACATACACAGTGTACTAGCTAGAGCATCTATTCTATTCAATACTTAAATTTTATGCACCTTTCACTAGGTCACTGTGTTTCAGTATGCAGAGAAAATTATATAACCCCCATCTTGGAAAGTATGGGCAACCAGAACAGCCTGTCATGAACAAATGCATTTGGATTCAGGGCTCCAAGTGTTTGCATCTGCTGGTCACCTGCCAAGGGACAAGGGAAGAGTCAGTTCTCCAAGCCTCAGTTCTTCAAATGTTATCAAACTGCATGTTGCAGTATGGTTTTGTCAATTTTAACAAGCACATACTTAAAATACTGGAGATGCTGATACTGTCCATTTCGAATATCTTGATTTCACTGTTCAATATAGTGCACCATCAGTAAGGGTGAAGTAGTTCACTTGCAGTGGGATAGCAGTGGGATATGAAGAAACTAAAGATGACAGACAAGGCTAATGCCACTACTGCAATGTTTATTAGATGCAGCACACACAAATGATGAAGAATTACAGTGCTCATGGTAGAGAAGTTACTTTTTTGTTAACCAAGGAAGACCTCAAAGCAGATTTCTATACGGCATTTTCTCATTTCAGCTCTTTTGAACATCCATTGGAGCTGAAGAATGGTAACTTCTCTCCCACTGGAGACTACCCTGCACCCTTGCAGTAACTGGAGAGGTCTCAGTGGAGACCAAACAAAAGGATTAATTGGGGTTTCTAGGATGACATTTCTCATGCCCTGATTAAATTTCTGTAAATCCATAAAGCAGAACCATCATAAATCCCAAGTGCAGTCCACGTGCACCCTTGGCAAGGCCTTACCCACTTTCTGTCTGGCAGCACACACAGTTTTATGCAGCTCCTTACATGGAACAGGAGTGATCCCATCAGTAACCGGTAATCATTGCTTTATAATGTCGTGTGGAAACATTATCTAAAGATGCAGCTGAGGCCAGTGCCAACAGCATTAATTGAAGACAAGAGACTTTCCATGGGCCAGAGCACTTACAACCCAAATAAATAAGACACTAAAAGAGGTGAGAAAGTTAATAAGTTTCATCAATATTGTCAAGTTCATATTAAGTGATGAAGACAGGAAATCAGTAATCTGTGTCTGAATGCACACACAGCCCTCCAGTGGGTGTGTGTTAATGTCCCCTGGCTGCATTAATACCCAGAGGATGAGTTGATACATCTGAATTCCTGCTCTGTGATTGTACAAGTTCTTGTATCACACATTATTAATTAGGGAAGTTTCTTGGCTTAACCTGTCATGTATCAGCAACAGATGAGCAGGCAGAGAATGTACTGATATTGAGCACTAAGAAGAAAAATGGACTAAATTGTTGTCTAAGTTCGTGGGATGTACCTTGGTAATTGAACCTTAAGCATGGTACTTGTTAAGTAAAATACATTAGTTTTAAACCACCATTACATTTGCCTTGACAGTTGCACATAAATAGACCTGACTTGCTAAGCTGCAGTAACTCTTTCTGTTCCAAATAGTTCTTCACAGTTTTTATATAAATGAATATAAAGTACTAAATTAAGCGCAATGAAAAGCACAGGGTTTTTTTTTTTTAATAGGAATCTCACTCTTTCTTTTCCTTCCTTACCTGTGTATATTTCCCATCCCTTCCAATCAAGGACACACTGTTCATTCCCATCAGAGATGACACCCAGCACTGGGGTGACCAGGATATGGACCCCCTGCCCCCTGTTCAGTGCCTGAGGCTGCAGGGCAGCAAGTCTGAGGTGCAGTGGGGCAATAGGTAACACCAGCAGGCAGGAGACACAAGGCAGATTTGGGACTGAAGCCACAGCCCTGAGCTATGGCAGGACAGACAGATGGACCAGCAAGCCCTGGCAGTGGGGTTTGTCCCTGATGGGGCAGTGACACACATGGCCAGGATGCTGATATTGGGTGGGGGTTTGTGTTGCCTGAAGTAAGTTAACCTCTCACAGGGCTTCACTGGCCTACAAGATCTCCTCTCTGCTTTGGCCTTGTGTAAAATAACACTAGAGATAGGAAACACAAGAGAAAACCCCAAAAGAAAGGGAATGTCAAATCCTAAGATCTCTACCTTGGACAGGCAGAGAAAGGAGCTGACTGTGAGGTGTCCTGCATTTCTTAAACTCAGCCAACACATAATCCAAATTCCTATCAGCACAACACTTAAATTACATTTAAAGGTCTCTTTCTCTTAAAAGATAGCAAAGGTAGTGTTGCTGGGGCTTCTTTCAGCTTTCCACATCAGACCTGAGTTTAGACTACAAACACACTCAAATTTCAAAAATTAGGAGCAGAGAATTAGATTCTTCCTCCAAATCAGAATTGCAAAATGAACGACCTGATTTTCTGAAGTTTTTACACTTAACAGCTCCCACAGATGTCAGCAAAAACTTTAATTCAATGTTTAACTTCAGTGCTGTAGAAATCAGGTCACTTGTTCAAGTACCTAAATATAGAAGACTAGTTCCTTTTTTTTTTTTAATACTTAGGTTTAGAGTTCAAAGCAGGTTATTCCTTCACATCCTGCAAAAGAACTTAGCAGAATTTGGTTCAGGATCCAAATTTGGTGAGCAGACACAAAGTCCAGGGCTGTACAGAGCCATGGCTTCAGTTCCCAGCCATTTGTAGGAGGAATCTCAGCCTTTTGTTCTAGTTATCTTGTAAAAGACCCTGACAACTCAACAGCAGCCCCTTCCACAGGTGCTCTTTGTTCACCTTCAGACAGCTTACTAAAACCCTGAATTAATAATAAATGCATTACTGGGTACAGGAAAGGAAGGTAATGGGAAGTGCCACTTCACATATTTAAAAAAAGCATGAGTATGCAGAAATTATTATTTACATGGGTTTAATTGTCTTCAATGGCATAATGTACACAACTATAAAAATAAATATTAAGTGGCAGATTTTTCTCTGAGTGCTTTCCTTAGATTTGCCTAAAAGAGATGATTGTTTGGTTTTGTGTAAATTTGTGCATATTTGTGTACTAATTTGCTGCCAGGAAGTGGAGAGATAAACAGAGGAACAACTCTTGCAAATGACAGATCTGGAATCACTAAGCAGAAACCTACTGGAGGCATAATCAGATGGGAACCTTGATATTTTCATGATGTATCCATTGTGCATGAGATGATCCTTATGAAATTTTTTGAGGGCCCAGTACTTAGTTCAGTGCTATAGTTCCAGCTGTTGAGGGATGATTATTTGCTCTTTTTCTGCAGCTGTGTGATGAAAGACTTCTTCTATCTCTCCTTTCAGCCTAGCAAAACCATGCAGCATTGTTCCTTCAAAATTTAATATTTGTTTCTCCCCCTAAACTTCCCTCTATTTTAATTAAAGAAATTACGTTTGGCAGGCCAAAGACCTTAACACCTGAGAGAACAAGATTACTCCTTTACAGCTTCTTCAAAACAAATTTTTCCTGCACCTCAAAATATATAACGCATGCCAAAAAAAAAAAAAAGTCAATATTGCACTCCACATATAAATTTCTATTTACCTAAATCTTTCTTTGCATCAGTCTGCAAACTTTCTTTCAGCCCAGATGGCCTTCATCTCTAGCTGGAAGACACGGAGAATCCCTGTTGTAGAGAGTAATGAGCATGACTGGCAATGGGTCAATAGTCTGTTTACTCCCCACTTCTTCCTAAGGTCATCTTCTGTAAGATTTAGTGTGCTCTTTAATGGTCAGCTGAATACCCATAAATCTGTTGGTTTACTTTTCAGAGTGCTCTGCAGACAAATTACATCCTGTGCCAGGTCCATTACGAGCACAGACATACGACATACCCAGCTGGCAAAGAGAGGGGACAGAGAAACGCTCTGGGTGACAGCACAAGGTGACACTTGAGAGCAGCTTCTGCTTTGAGGGGTTTTTAATAGGAGCAGCAGCAGATGAGTCTCACACTTAGCACATCTGTTCCTAAGGGATCCCTAGAACCACAGTGCAAATTCTGCAGTGTAACTGCAATTATGCACACAAGAAGCTGGGTTGGAGGAATGGTGTTAACCCACTGAGAATTGAGAAGCCCAATGTGTGTTGTGGCCAGCTGAGCAGTCAGAATGGCACAGCAGCACAGGGCCAGCGTATTCTGTGAGGCAGAGAAGAGAGTGACCTGCAGCAGCAGCAGGGAGCTGGCAGCCCCAGTGCTCCAGGCAGGTCTCAGCTAGCAACTGCTAGACATGCACTTCACTCCGCTCCTCGTTAATTCCTCCCCCTTCCATTGTCTGTTTTTTTCACTCCTACCCCATGCAACATTTGAACAGAAACCTGATGGGTTTAACAAGTCATAGAGAAAAGGGTTTTTCATTCAGGAAGACAACCAAGCCAAGCATTCAGTTTTTCATACACAAACAGTCCCTATGGACACTCCTGGATTCCCCACGGTCACCTGCCTCCCAGGAGCTGCCAGAGGATGGGAGAAAATTAATTCCTTTCCTGCATTCACCCTTCTATATGTCTGCATTATTTCCATATTATTTAAACTACTTGGATGGGTTTCCAAGTGACTGCAACATAGAGGGAAAGTTCAGGATGCTGACAGCAGGGACGTTGTCATGGTGACAGAGAGGGAGACAGGGTGGTTAGAAACTTGCAGGCAGGTAATTAAAGATGCCCAGAAGCCAGGGACAAGGGTTTGATATTGCCCTGTTACCCTGAGGCAAAATTCAAATGAAGATGAAACCTTCTGCCCCATGCTTGTAATTAATGCTTCCAATTGTGCTCTCAGGCCCGGGGATTCAGAGTCCTGCGTTCAGCTGACGATAAGCACTGTTTGTAACAGAACACGGATTCATCATTTTCCTGTGCAGTTTGGTTTCTGTGTTTCTGTAGAGACAGCAAACAACTGACACAAAATTCCTTGCCAGCTGTGGATGACCCTGTAATTTGTGACATCAGGTTTGTTTGGGATCCATTATTCCCAGTGTAAATTGTCAGTGAGTGTGGTAGGCTGGACACCACCTGCCACCAAGCTGCACTGTCACCCTGGATCCTCAGCAGGATGACAGCGGGGGGGAGGAAAATAAACTGGGAAAAGGTCATGGACCAATATAAAGACCATTCAATAAAGCAAAAGCAAAGACCACACACTAAAGAAAAAGAAAACAGAAGATTTTATCTCCTCTTCCCATCAGTAGTTGATGTCCAGCTTTCTCAGAGGAACAGGGCTTGTAGTGGTTGCTCCACAAAATAAACTTTGTAAACAATGAATGCCCACCCTCTCTTCCTTGCTCTTGACTTTTATTGCTGAGCACATGTCATAAATGGAATATCCCTTAGGTCAGTTTGAGTCAGCTCTCCTGGCTGTGTTCCCTCACACACTGGGTGTGTCTTCCCCACTCTCAGCCTACTGGTGAGGGGGGGGAATATTGCAGAGACAGCACTGGTGCTGTGCGAGCAGTGCTCTGCCAGCATGAGGGAGTGTTATCAGTGACTCTCCAGCTCCAGATACAAAGCAGTAAAGCACAGCACTGTGAGGGCTGCTGTGAGGAAAACTGATTCCATCCCAGACGGACCCAAAACAATGAGTCAAAATATTCTGAAAATATGATCTATCTGACTCATTATAGTGTGAATGATGATATGATTTAAAAAAAAAATTTAAAAATTTAATTACCTACTTTCTGGGAGAAAAAAGAGAGTCCAAGCCTTGTGCCTTTGGATTGCAGATATATATGGTTCAGCATGAAAAATAAAATTTCAACTTGCTTCCCTCTGTGTTAGGAAGCATACAATTAATTACGTGCAGTTAATTTATTTGCATTCATTATGTCCACATGGATACTTAGGTACCCCGACTGAGACACTTGTGCTGCTGCAGGCAGGGCCCTTTATGCTCTGTGGTTTAGTGACTCTGCAGTTTTATCCCTTGCTGCAAAATATGTTCCAGGTACCCAGATTTCCTTGGGCACAGAGGTGGCTCTAGCAAAGAAAGCCTTTGTGGTGCAAGGCAGAGCCTGAGGATGTGAGCAGAATGCCAATTGCAGCAGTTGTGATTCCTGCACTGGCAAGTGCTCTGAAACAATAGCACACAGACCTCAGCAACACAATTTATCTCAAAGGGATGCTAACTCCAAGGCTATAAAAGTAGGAAATGATCAGCAAAAAGTGTGGAAACATCACAAAATAATACAGCAATTGTAACAGAAGATTGTTTGCCCAGTTTTGAATCTTAATCTCCATTAAAACGCATTTGAAGCTCCCGCAGAATTGATCATATTCCCAGCAGTAGAATCTAGGTAGAATCTAGGGATCTTGGCACAAATTTTGGATGTGTTTGGCTTTGTTGTAGGATGTCTTTCACCTACAAACAGATGCAATTATACATGCAGGAATCTAAGGGCATGACTTTTTAATTATACATTTGCAGGAAATGTTATTGTAGCCAATGCAATATATCTCATTAACAGAGCTTGGAAAATGTGACATGACTGATATGTGTGTAAACTTTTTGCACTGAAAGACTTTTTATGCACTGCCTCTTGTCAATATTTTATGCTATCTGCACACTAAAATATCTGAAACTAAAGAATTATTGTGAATTTTGTAAAAAAACTAAAGAAAAAAAACAAAAACCAAACAAATGAAAAAAATATACCCAGAAGAGAAAGCATGGTCTTGCTTTTGCTTTGTTTAAAAATGTTGAGGAATCAGAACATATCAGTAGTATTTTAAAACACTGAAAACGTGGACTTTTAAAGATGTACAAATAACCTCAACTCTGCCCTTGCTTACTGACGTATGGAAAGTCTTTTCTCCATCAGCTGACTACAGCCTCCTTCCCTTGCAGCAGGAAAGAGGCCATTGATTCAGCTCAACACCTGGCAACCTGCCTTGCTTCTGGAGCTAAATGTCTGTGTCAGAGATTTTCAGGGGAAGAAAACAGTGGCAGATCCTTCAATAGCAGCTGCTTCATTTAATGAAGGGAAAGAGTCTTATTGCTGGAGTCATTTGTTGCCATAGCTGCCCATGTCAAAGCCAGAGAAACCATTAGAGCATCCTTCTACCAGACACCAAAGATTTTCATTCAATTACACCCATTCTGAGTGCAATAATTTGAGTTTAGCAAAAGCATATCTCCCCAAAAGCTATCCACATTCAATTTGAATGTGCATGCTATTTCTCATTTCAGCTTCTGAGGTTTTGATTTTAACTTCTGGTTCTTCCTCTTCATCTTTTTATTGTCGGATATTTTTGAAACCGGGGAAGATTTAGACATTCAGATCAAGTCCCTTCTTGATATTCCATTTGATAAACCATTGTGGCCATATGTCAAGCAAAGAGAATCCCACCTTGCATTTCTACTCTACAATTTTTGGTTCATAAGCTGGCTGTCATCTTGACATAAATAGTCAAAAAATACTTTCTGCTCTCCCTTTAAAGGTCTATAATACCCTTTTATGCATCAGAGTGAGGACTATAAGTATGCACCTCTGAGGAATAAAAATCCCTCCCTCTCTCTCAATCATTCTTTCTCTTTCCCCACCAAGGAAGTCAGCAGCTTTGTTTGTTTTAAAGATGGGCTAACAGAAGCACAGAAAGGATAAAGCTTTATTCTGTATTACATATCAGACAAGGGCAGACCCCTGCAGCCTAAATCTCCTGGCTAAATCCAGCAATGCACTAATAACACCGGAGCTGTTATCCCTTGCTGCTGGTTGTCTTCCCTACACAAACATATTCTGGTATTTCACAGTTTCACTGTGAAAAATGTATCAAAGATGTCTATTACTGACATTTTTTAGGAGATTCCTATTTGCTTTCCTACAAGGCACTTGCAGATTCACTGCAAATCTACAAAGTTCAATTTTTAGCCCTTGCTTTCCTAGCAGAGAAGAAAACAATGCAGGCAGGAACCCAAACCATTATTTACTTGTAGTTTTGCATGTTCTGTTTAAGGTGCATGCCAAACAAAAGTAAAAGAGCAACAACTGACTATAGCAGAAAAAAATACAATAATTTGGGCATGAAACACAAAGAGTGAGCCCTGTGTTCTGAATACACTGGTCTCCCAGACTAACAGAAAGGTAATTTCCTAACAAGAAGGTATAGATCTCCACATTACGCACAAACATTTCCTGGAAGTGTCAGATGGTGGATTTATAAAGTCTGCAAGAATTAGGAGCACAGATGTGCATTTACTGAATTGTTTCACTACTACACATGCCATTCGGTCTCATGGTTTATTTCAAATAAGTAACCTATATTTGATAACTTTAGTGATTTAATTACTGTCAAGTCTCAGTGTATACATGCAATAGGAAGAAAACTAGCTTATTTTCAGACCAGGCTAAACTGATCCATGCCACAGCTGTAACTCAACACACATCAGGGCACACATCAAACTGCACTCTTGCTGTTTCAGAAGAAAAAAAATTATAGCAAATCATCATGTTCTACAGTAGAAGTAGACACTCACAAGAAAGACTCAGTAACTATTTACTTGTTTACCATTAACACTGTGATTTACAGAGAATAAAGTGTCAAATTCCTTACAAGACATGATATAAATCTGTTGGAATTATTTGAGCTAATAGTGTTAGAGCATACATAGCTTAGATAAGTCATTCATAATTTACCATCTACAAATGGTATCTTCCTACCTACCAGTGTTCTCAGATGGATCCCATTAAATCCCATTTCACAGTGGTCATGGATTTCTTCTTACACACTTGATTATAAAGGCAGGACTTGTTTTCAAACATTAGATCACAATTTGACTACTGATGCCCACATGAGGGTCAAACAGTGGCAGTAAAGGTAGGATGTCTTCAGTCCCAGATTGAAATATGGCATCCGGGACAACCAAAAGAAGAGGGAAGACTTGGTTTGTCCTACAGTAGACCTATTGCCTCCCCAGTTGATTAAGAAATTCAAATGAGACTCCCTGAGGAACCTAAAAGTGTGCCAAACCATTCTACTCTGGACAAAACACTTTCTTAAGTGCTTCTAGCCCAGGGACTGAACTTAATGTTCAAAGTGATAACAAGGGACATGGAAACCAATTCCTTGTCACCGCAGAGTGATGCACTCTTTGTATATGTTCACTACTCAAAACTTATCCACAAAATCAATTAGACCTTTAATGTTCTGTTTTCTTCACTGCTTTATTTGCTGGTTAAGAAACTGTAATCATTCACAGGGAAATCTTGCATCCTCCATAATCAAATTTTGTTATGGAGACATTGTTAGGATTACGAGATTATTGGGATGCACTGTGCTGTTTTCAAATGCCAGTGTCATTCTCCTCCCTCCTGCCACTGTTGACAGCAACCATGGGGACAGGCTCTTCCCATAGTGCAAGATGGTCATCCCATTTCAAATTCCAGGAACAGGAATTAGAACAGGATCAAAGTTGTGTGTGCATGCACATAGCTGCACAGCTACAGGGACTGGGGCAGGGGGGCACATTCCTGTATGTTCCTGCCTGTCCACCTGCCTGTGACTGCACGAGAAAGTTTAAGAAATGCCTAAGGAACTGTTTTCCCTTCTGTATTCCTGGGCCTTTCTACTGATTTCTGCAAGAATCCTTGAACTATCATCTAATTCCCCTACTTCTTCCACTGAGTTATACCTTTTGACAGAGAAGTACAACTTTCACAGCTTGCTGGTCCTTGGTGAAGTACAAGAGCTTGTGCTTTTTCAGTTTTCCATCAGGAGGGGAGAATGAACAGGGAACTCTTCCTGCCCCAGTCACAGGGAGTAGGCATAAAACATCCTGTGTATTTTTCACCCACAGGAATTATTTTTCTGATCACTTTTGTACTTGCCAGGTTTTAGTTTAGCTGGTATGCACAGGGAAGAAATCTGAATTAGAGGATTCCTATTGGCATAGTAATTATCGTCAGACTTCTGTTGTGTCCAAGAGTCTCAGTTGTCTACTGTATCTCTGCTAAATCACTGTCTACTCAGTTTCTTGGGCATCTTTTGATTTTTGTAATATTCTTAAATCAGAACTAGCAATTCCACAGGAGTTTCAATATAAAACTGATTAACAAAATGTCATGCAGATACACACCTTCCAGAGTACTGCTACCATATTTAACTATGAAAAGAAGTTTAATAAACCTTTAGCTTTGTTTTAGTAGTTGCTTTACATCAATTTAAAGCCCACTAAATGCTAAAACCACTTTCAAGAATGTACACCATGAATTGATCTAAATTTACTACTTTGATTTGCCTTGCCATCTGTCAAATTATAGACTTTCATTCCATATATATTGCCAGACAACAGTCACTAAATATAAAAAAAAATATATATTTCAGAGCTGACATTGCCACCTCCAAAAGTCAAATATATCTAAATACAGGTATGTTTAACAAAGGGAAATCAAGAAGTTTTGATTAAACTCAGAAAGAATTTAAGCATATTCAGGAATTATTGGTAAATGGTATTATTTGCATGAATAAGGCACATTCAGAATGCAAGAGCAGGAGAATAACAGAAGTCTGAAATAACCAGTGTAGATAAAGTAATTGTACCTGGTAGCACTCCAGATCTGGAATACCCACTCCCAGTAGCAGCTGAATGTTATCAGTTGTTAGTAGGAATTTTCATTTGTTTTAAATTCCCTGAGAGTACCTGGACTCAAATTTAGGAGCGCAACTTACTTTCGAACAAAAGACTCTGGATAAGTGTTAGAAGTACAACCTCCTCAATATTATTTCTGATGCAAGAAAAATATGGGAATTTATAAATGCACCAAAAGTACTGCATTTTTATGTTACTTACTGCCCTCCAAGTTAGAGATGATGAAAAATAGATTTAATGTTCTCTTGTTTATTTTACAACAATTTTGTTAAGTAACTTTATGCCAGTAAAATTTATTGTGTGCTTTTTATTGTATTTCCCTGTCCTTTTTAAATTTGGAATACAATTTCAATTGATCTTGGTATAATACATTTTAAATCAAAACTAGCATAAAGGATTAGAGCAATTATCTCCTTTAACAGGTAGCTTACTTGGAAACACATCAATACACTAGAAAAAATGCATATTATTCTTTCTATCAAACATGAAAAATCTATTAGTTCCTCTAGCTCACTTATGTTCCACAAGAAACAACAATAGACTCTTGGAGTCTGTCAAATCTTAGATTAATAATAAATGAGCATCAAATGATAAGCAGAACCTTTCACTGTTCTATTGCTGAAGATTACTGCAGGGTAAATACTAACAGGAAACTGAGCAGTGTTAAACACACAGCTTGATGGATATATTATTTACAACCTGAAAATAAATCCAAAATTCACACTAAAATAAAAGGAATATGTTATGAACTAAAGGGCAAAAGTTAAAAAATAATCATGTGCTTTGAAACACAAATTATATGGAAAATATTTTTGAAGTTACTAATTTTCAATATTTAGTTGCAGAAATGTCCAGAGAATTAGGAGTTGTCTTAGGCTGTACAACTAAAGCTTTTGATTTGTTGATGCTGCTGAGGTAGAGCTGAATGATAATTGGGAAGAGAAATGCTGTTTGGGAAGGGTAGAGGACCTAAAATTTCAGCAGAATTTTGGTGGAGAGAATGAAATTACCCAAATCAGAATATGTTCAGAAGAAAGTCCTTGCTGTAGTCATCCTTACAGAGTGACAGATCCCATCAGAATTTCTCTTTTAGAAAACCAAGACAAGAAAATACCTTCTGACAGCACATTTAATATAGCCAGCTGAAGGATCATACATTTAGGAATCTTACCTAAAGGATTCATGAAAGCAGCAACAATAAGGAGCATCTCAGAGTCCCAATACAAAGTTGGACCAGCCATATCTTCATCCTATCATAAACAGGAAAGCAAGCAGAAATAGATATTTAGAAATACATATTTGAGGGGATTTTTCCTATGTTTAGCCCATAAGTAAAACTACTAGTAATAGTAGTAACCTCTTGTACTGTCAAAAGTCTGTTGAAAACATGCCTCATCCTGAAAGTAGCTGAGTAGCACTGAGTTGCCTGTTTCTTATATGTAAATCAAAGTTACTTTTATAAAGAAACAGATAGGAAACACAGACCAAGGAGATACCATGCTTAAAAAATAACTATGAATGCCTAAATTTCTTTGCCCAGTGCATCATCAACACTTTTTCTGGGCAATGAGTATGTGATCCTGTCTAGGAACTGCTCTGCTCACAGGGATTTTGAGTCCTCACCCACCACGCTGGTTGCACCCTATAGTGCTTAGGGTAAGTTGCTCTACAATCTGTCCCCCATCCAAAGAGATGAGAATGCTGTGGAGGCATTTCATCAAACACAATGTCACTTCAGTCACTCTCTCTGTGACCATCTTAATACTCTGATTTCCTATGGGGAGGTTACCTGTGTTTTTTGATGCCAGAGAGGGACCCTACTGTAGATAGTAAGTGTTAATGCAAAATGCATATTCAGGAACAGATCACAGCTTGGGAAGTATTGGAAATGTACTCCTGGATTTTGCAGCAATGGTGGGCAGAAGACTGTATAAACTGCCAAGAGGATTGCAGTCAGATTCCTGGACAGTTTCTGCTACTGGAACTTGCATTTAAGACTCTTCGTTAGAGGAAGGGGAGGCAGCAGGGTAAGGTCTGTTAGTGATGGATGCAAGATAAGCAAATAATCATCGTTCCACCTAAGACTAGCCTTGGAAATGAGGGACCATTAATTAATCTACTCCTAACTCAGCTGTTCCTTTTTAACACCTCTCCTGAATACACAAATAAAGTCCTTCCCCTATCCAGGACAAATGCTTTATGTTGGACAGGACCTTAAACATCATTTAATTCCAACCCCCTGCTATGGGTAGGGACATCCTCCACTGGACCAGGTTGCTTAGAGGCTCAAGGAAAGGAAAGGTCCTGGGAAAAGGAGTCATCTCTCTGAGATTCATAGGCAAAATCCTAGTTCTATAAACCAGGATTTTCTTGGGTTTCCATGTAAGAAAAGTCTTGTTACTCTATTCCAGATTCCTCACCATGTCACATTGTCATTTTCTGCTATAAAGATGATAAAAACCCATCTAAATGACCTCTGGAAAATAAATACATTAATAGCAACAACTCATCTTCCCTGCAAGAGCCAGGCTTAATTCGAATGTAAGGGACTTTGATTTCCTAAAAGCCCAGAGACCCAAGTTGTGTATCTTCAGGACTATGTGTTCACCACATTGAAACAATTTCTGCAAGTAAAGTTCAAAAATAAAGAACAGGTAGCCCTTTTCTGATTGTTTTGCTGTCAAAATCTCAGATCATTTTATGACCAAAAATAATGATGCATGTTTCATTCATTCTGATATCATTCCCTTCTCAAATACAAACACTAACAGACAATCATAACAAGTTCCCACAAAATTATTTTTTCAGTAGAGAGAAAAGGCAGAGAGAATGCATATCACTAATCCATCATTATCATTTGTATCTCTTGCACAGCTAGCACTGTGTTTGCAGCCTTTACATTTGGCAATTCTTCCAAGGTTTCTATCATTTTCCCACTCTTTGTCTTCCTGGTCTTTGTGTTGCCACTTACTCCTGGACTATTGTTGGATTACGTGGCTGTACAGAATAAGTTATCAAACTCAGCATGCCTAAAACCATACAAAAAAAGTAGCACCAGGGGGTTCTTACCATTCACCTCTGGCAGGAATTTCAAGCTTTGCTTTTTTCCAAGCCCCCATCTTCTTAGCCCAGTGGCCAGTGAAGGATGCAAAACAGCCAGCAGAACACCACAAAATATATGTGAATTTTCAAATCAGCTTGCTAAAAGGTAAAAACTAAAAATCTCAGCTGCTTCTCTGAGCACTTTGTACCTTTTTTACTGCTGCACAGGTATGGGGCTTAGGAGAGCAGATACAACAAAGGGTGAATGAATCACAGCTTAAAATCATCATTTTTTGGGGTTTCATCTTTCTTCCTAATGTAAAGATGATGTATATTAGCAGGCAGTGACATAATTAGTGAAAATCCTGCCAATTATATCAAGTTTCCATTAGTCCTCTACTGCACATTCCCTTCTGCCATCCCTATTATATGTTTATTTCTATAATTCCAGGAAAAAGAACGTGCTAGATTCTCCAGCATGAAAAGCTTTGAAACCAATGGATTTACACACAATGGTAAGTGTTCCTCAGCACGTAAACAAAAGACAAAAAAACAAACAAACAAAAAAAAAACACAAAAAAAAAAAAAAAAGGAAGAGCAAAAGGCCTAAACTCTGTCACCAAGGGTGCTGCCTCCCCATTGTTTCACCCTTCATAGCCTCAGGACCCCTCCTCCACTTTCTATCAAAGTTTTCAAGAGCAGTCTCATCTCAGGATGACTATTATGGACTTCACCATCAAGAACTCACAGTCTTCTAAAGAAATACTGCAAAACCTTTTATGTGAAATGCCCAAATGCTTTGCAAATATGCATTCACTAAATTCCATTGCAGTCAGTGACATTATATTATCCAGAAACAGGCAGGTTGAAATAAGGAGAAGGTAAGTGACCTTCCTAAAGTTGTAGTAGAAGCCAGAGGTATATTTTAAACATCCTTGCTGTTCTCTGATAAGAGCAGTACATTTTCTTAGCTCACCTGCAATTTTGCAAGATTGTTCATGGTTCAATGAACATCCAAATTACCAGAGTACTAAATAAAAAATGGACCTGAGACACTTTTTAAATCTACCATGGTGAAACCTGTTCTGACTAACACCAGTCCAGTCATAAAAAAATTGCTCATGGCAGCCTGATACTACTAGAAAGACTGATATTCAGTACCAGTTACTATTTGGCTGAGGCCTTTAGTTCCATGCTATAATTTCAGGCATTTGCAGAAGGAAAGAGTAAAAACCATTTCTACTTCTATATATTCTTAAGATCAGCACACCTGCAAACAGAAAAAAAAAAAAAAAAAAGAAACCGCAAAACCACAGCAAATGCCATGTGGTTTATAAACCTCAAAAGCTTTTTTTCTACATGTTTTCTGCACACCAAGGCACTCACTGAATCTGGCCCATCATGAAGAATTCACTTGAGGGACTTTCTTGTTCATATTTGTCAGGAACCAAGGAAAGCAATTTTTCAGAGAAGATGCATGAAAAAACCCACGCATTTCTTACCAATATTTCACTGAGGACAGAGCTGCAGAAAGAGAAACAATGGGAGTCATCCCCTTATACTTACCACCCACTCAAGAAAGTGGCAGTCTCAGCATAATCAGATCAGACTGCTCTGCAGTGTGGCCAGCCTTTGTTTTCTTTATGTGCTTCCTTTATTACTTATCTGTGCTGAAAATCAAAGCTTAATGGCTGACACCCATTTTTAATGAATCAGTGTGACAGACAGAAGGGACAGGATCATTACTGCCATCCCAATATATGCAAACATTGCTTTTGTTCAACTGCCCCTTCCACATCACTTGATCAAATTGGACATGTTTCTTGTGGATCATACGCCGAACCAATTTATAAACATCAACTGTTTCAGACCAAGAGATTTCCTTGGCATTGTACATAGCCCTTACTCCCCTCCAGTAATAATAATGTCTGCTTTCTTTAAATAAATAATAAATAAATAGAAACAGAGTGAGCTGAGCCTAGTGAGAGGTTCAGAGATGGTATTGCTCGTTTCTGCCTTTGTTCTACTTCTGTAAATTATTATGCTACAGCTACAAGGAGAACATAAGCCATTATGACCTGCAGCATTTCTCCAGGGATACAGTACAAAAGTGGTCTATCAGAAATGCAATCAATTCCAGAGATGACTGCTTCCTGCACGCTTCCAAGCTGCTGCTTTATAAAACAGCTCCCCATAAAAGGAGCAGGAAATGCATGACATCGTTTAGCAACCAGTCATTAGAACTTAATGGAAGAGGATTAAAATAAAAAAATGCCATGCTTACAGACCTTTCCATACATTACCACAGCCTCTGAGAGAAGGAATTGGTGACATATTGGTAGAGCCTTAACCCTTTCTTCTACCTTCAGAGACTGAAATATCCCACAATCAAATAATAATCTTATTAGAAGGATAAGTCAAAAAAATTCAAAGCTCTGAATAAAAATGGAGTCAAGGATTAGATTTCTCCATATTTACCTGAAAACCCCTGAAATGAAAATGTGTTCCCTAATCTTAATTTCTCTGACCTGTCTTTCCTCAGGTGCTGTACCATGACATTTCTTGTGTTTTAGCAGTTGTCTCATTTCTACTTGACGACATGAAAGTGAATGTGCACTCCCTCTTGCATATGCTTCAGGTACAGTGAGAACAAAAAAAAATAATCTCTGAAATTATGTTCCTACTGATTTATTGTGAAGACATTTTTTATACTGCAAACACCTGGTGCACAGTATCATGTGCATTGATAATAATTCTGGCATAGCTTTTTTCTAGAGCAAAGCAAGTATTTACAGCTACAGCAGAATGCTGGTGATGAAGTCATTCTTACCACAATCAAAAGATAAGTTGAACAGTAGGAATAACTCCATCTCTTGAGGTTCAGCTGTCTCTAAATCACCCCCAGAAGGTTCTATGAATCTTTCTCCCCACTGCAAGTTTTAAAACTGACGACTGCATGCTGCTGATAACCAATATCTGCATAAATGCTTTTCCCACTATATGTTAAATTATGTCGCTAAAAATAAGCTACAGATCATCTATCTTTAAAAAGCATATTACGTACTCTTAACGATTACATATCTCTTAAATGACAAGTCTTTTCACTGTACTAAGCCAGAAGCCAGAGCAGAGGTATTTTTTTTTGGCAACTTCTCTGTCTCTCACACCACACAAGCACTTGGGAGTCAGAGCCCTGCCCGGCATGTGGATGACCTGCTGCATGACAGAGCTACGTGGTCACACCTTGCCATCCCATAGCCTGAGGTTCTTGCCGGCAAAGTGCAGTTACAGGAATTCAAGGTACTCAACTGGTAGGAAGCAGCCTCTTATAGTACTGTGAGAAGTGTTGACTCACAAGGTTTGTCTGACTCACATTAAATATTTACCGTTATTGGCTACTTTAATCGTTCAGCTGTAATGAAAAGTATTCCCTGCAGCCACGCCACCCCAGGCTGTGATCCAGCCACGCTCCACACCCAAGGCTATGCCAGCAAGCCAGCAAATGCTGTCTCCTGCCACCTCCAAAGCAGTGTGGCAAGGACAGCTGTGTAAAAACCATCTCTACTTCTATACATTCATGGGAACAGCTGCCACTCCATGGCCAGCACCTCATCCAGAAGGAGCAGTTGGGAAAAGGTACAGCTGAAAGGATCACATGCTGAGGGAAACTAAAAAAAGGTTCAGGCCATTTCTGACTATCATGGCAAGGAAGATGCCTTCCCCCAAAGCACAGAACTTTAATTCATGACTCTTAATCCAACTGATCTTCATTTGACTCCGAGTTTGACAATCCTCTTGTGATTTTGGCTCAGCATCACCTGACATACCACCTCTCGAAGGACAATGTTTCAAATCTACTATTGCAATCAGACATTTCATTTCTCATGTTACAAATGTCAAATTTAGTGTTGCTGTTTATTGCTAGAAATCATCATGTTCAACCCAAAGCTAGATTTATTGTACTACTATACAAAAGCATTCATATATATATATAAGAAAAAAACCCTATTCTTCACGCCAAAAAATGACATGAACACTAAGACTAAGAAACTTGAGATGTCCCTCAGCTCTATTCCTTTATTCCAACTGCACATATAACACACCCTTTTTTTTTTTATAGCTCTGAAATTATGCAATGTTGCAACAATAAAGCTTAATTCAAAATGAACATAAAGTATCAATAGGAAATTATGCCTGCTTTAAATTATTATCCTTTATTATTGCAGTCATTTCGAGTTCAGGTAGCCTGAGATTTTGAAAATCATCTGAATGACTAATTTAAAAGTTCCTTAGAAAAACACACTTTAATTTAACATGCACAGGTTTTGAGAAGCATTTCTAGTGCGGAAATCAACAGCACCAGCCACAAAGGTAAAATTCAGATCTGTGTATTCCAAGCTCATTTTCACAGCACTTCTTATATCTAATATTTTTTGAAGTATATAGAAACAAAATATAATACAAGAAAGAATATAACACTGCCTCAGAGCAAGGGCTTACTATGTTGTTCTTTCAGCTGTGGTCATAAGGGGACAAGTAGGGAAGAGAAAGAAAAGGGAACATAGGGGATCTACCCACTTTCAGACAGAGATTTTCCAATTCTGGCACAACTGACACAATTTCCAATTCTGACACAACCCAATTAGTAAACTTCAACATATCTCTCCCCCAAGCATTTGTCCAGTCTACTTTCACACCCACCTATATGAAACATCCTTTGACAAGGAGCTCCACAGGTTCACTGCATGCCACACAAAGAACCATATCCTTTCCTTTGTTTTAAATCTGACTCAAATTAACCTAATTCCATGGGATCTGCATCTGAAAAATACAATGATCAGTTAGTTGGTCTCTAGCATTCCTCACCATCCCACTCAGCATTGTGTGGATCTCTCCCATCTTCCAAATGGAAAGAACTTCCCATCATCTTCTACTCCCAAATCATTTATGTTCCATGTTGAAGCATTCACCTCTGCTATTCACATTGTACAGTAGATTACAGGAGTGCATTTGTAAAACAAAATTATTGATGTAGAGTCGCCAGGACCCTCAGCAGGCTTTTTTCTTCCAATTAGTATAAAAATGGTCCTGCAGATTGTATAGTCATTAGCAGTTGGATTGCACTGGGCTTGTTCCAGAATTGCACATGTTCCAGCATAGGCTGGTTTTGTTTCCAAATGGAATTCAGTTCAAGTGCTCCAAGACTGTCCTCTGCTTGAGCCAAAGTGCAGTAAGTGAGGATGATTTGTAGATATATATCAAAAGCACATGCCTGATCTGAACTAAAACTGGCAGATTATCTTGGTTTTCCTTCCACAGAAGTTGCTCCATAACTGTGAATTGTTCTTGTCACTATGCACTGAACCTTTTCCCCTTTAAGGAGATACTTTTTGAAGATGGGAGGACCAAAATTGTACGCAACCATGAAAGTGTGGGAAAACCATTAATGTATTTGCTTCCATAAGTATGTCTTCTTTTTCTCCTTTATTTCTTTCTCTATATTTATATTTGTTTTCTATTCATACTACTGCTGAACACTAACCTGACAATTTCATGGTCCTCAAGGTCTCATTCCTGAGTTGTAATGGTCTCTCAAAACACAACATTTTACATGTTGAGTCAAAATTGCTTTTCCCTGTATGTATTACTATACTTTTACCCATGTATCTCATTTTTGATACACATATGAAATGTAAGAATTTATAGAAATAGTTCACCTAGCACAAAAGTCAATTAATCAGCCAGTTATGTCCCACAATGTTATTTTGAGGTATGTAAGCATTACTATGTCTACTTAAATACTGTTATATCAATTTTTCAAGAGAGAAATCCATTTGGAAAAGCAAACTCAAAAAAAGGGGGGAGCTTTTTATCAGTGGAGCAATGATTTCCCCCTAAATTTTTCATATTTTTAGTAGATTAAAAACTTGCCACAACTAGAAAGGAATCCTGGAAAACCCTTCTGGTGGAGCTACTTCCAGCAGAGATCCTCCAGTTAATATGCAATTTGGGACCACCAGTATCACCTAAATAACACATTATAACCTTGGGTTATCATGTCAGAAAAGAGCATCCAGAAGTTAATTATGCTTTTGAATTGCCTGGCTGTTCCTCACCACTTGCCAGGAGCAACCTTAGGAAGGACATTCAGGTGCTCCAGACAGCAGCGTTCTCTGGTAATAGTAACTCAAGTTCAAATAAGCACAGCCTAGCTCCCTCTTTTTCATACTGAGATATTAAAGGCTTCTAAATTTATTACAAAGCTGCGGAATTTTAAGAATTTTAATGCATAACACCAGATGATAGGCTCTAGGAAGAATTCTTGAATACAGAAAACATATAAAAAGAGATATTTCAGCTCAGATCTAAATTCTGGCAGGACATAACAGACATCTTAGTCAGCCAATACATCAGACTTTTTATGGGAATAGCTTAACTAAAAAAAACCCCTCACATTTTAATTTCAGATTTTCAATTACTTGGTCCAAAAACTTGCATTGTAGCTTTTTTTTCTCTCTTAAGGAAAGATTGAGATATATGAATATTCCAGAATTAGAACAGAGACCCTTGAGAAGAAAGATATTAATCTGAAAATCACGATATTTAATATACTTAATGCATTCTATTATATAAAACATATTATTGTATAAGGTAAATATATTTCATATATGCGCATCTTATTGATGCCTTCTGGCTTTATAGTGTTGGCATTCCCTCAGGTTGCATGTTCTTCATAAAAATGAAACCTGGAGAGCTTTTTGAAAATGAAAGTTTAAGTTCCTAAACTCTGATTTAGGTCATGTAAAGCAGGTAAATGCCCTCATGCTTGGCTTTTCTCAGGGTAAGGACTTTTTACCCTGTGTGATGAGAGCTGATCCAGTGTAGTGTGGATGACAAAAATGAAGCTGTGCAGGTCCAAAGCACTGTGGTTTTAGTGTGTGTGTGTATTTGAGCGTCCTTCCCTCTGTCCCAGTCGAGTGTCTTTGCTCTTCAGTTGAAAGGCTTGTACCTTCCTCTGTGAATAAAGACCCCACACAAAACAAGACTGAACAATCCCGTGGATTGCACAAGGCAGAAACCCTTTGGGCACCAGTGCAGTTCTTGAAGGAGCTGATTTCCAGGGGAAATAAAGCAGTATCTCTTTGCCTGCTGAGCTCTTCCTGCCCAGTGCCCTCTGCCTGTGCTCCAGCAGGAGGGGGCTGAGCCCCCAGCCCAGGTGTGCTCGAGTGCTTTGCCCTGTGAGCCCTGCAGGTCCAGCACTGCAAGCTGCCAGGGCAGACGAAGTCACAGCAGGACAAGGAGAGCTGAGCCAGCACAGATTATGTGTAAGAATGTTCTGAAGGTTCAAGTCTGCATCCATACCCGTAGGCTTTTCTTTGAAGGATTAGTTGTGGGGATTTCCTTAGAGAAGGATCTTCTCCAGAAACCTTGTCTTGTACAATGATTTCTTGATCTGGAGAAGTTTCATTATGAATCCCTCTTTTTCACTAAGGAAATATGATTAATGTGATGCTAAGACATCATTAATTCAGTATGGCTTCTCATCTCATATATTTTCTTTTTCCAGTCTGTTGATTGAAGATATTTTGTAGCCTTAACTTTTAGATTAAAGTAGTAGTTAAAACAATTGAAATGAAAATATATTGGCTATTTTTATAGTCTGTGGGGATAATAAAATCTGTTTAGCCTTTCATAAAACCACATACAGAGAATAACAATTTTAGGAAGTCTATTAATTAACAACTATGTCTGTGACTGTACCTAATACCCACAACTACAATATATACCACTGTATATCCAAGCATATAATACCTGGATGAACTCCAGAGAATATATAGGAAAAACACATAGAGTAGAGCCAGTATACGATGGAGAATCCTTTTAAAAGGTCACTGGCATGGAAATAAACCTGTTAAAGGAGGTTTTACTATACTCCTTAGGTGTGCTTTGAAGAAGTTTCCATTATATTCAATTACTATTGATTCATTAGGTACATGAACTGTACAGCTCTAATTAAGAACCTTTTTCTTTCCCTCTTTAAAATCAGTGGGGAACCTTAAATAGATTTACTCTGACCATTAAAAAAAAAAAGTGATTAAAACATTAATTAGAAAAATAGTAACCCAAATTTCCTGGCCTTCTTTGCTGTGATAAGTAACCACGGTCCCCCTGGCTTTCTGAGATGATGCACTTCCCAAGGCTCTTAGATTGCTTGTCTTCAGCATGAGCACACCTTGGCATGCCCCACAGGCCGGCCTGCTTGCTCACACACTCTGTCCCTTCCTTCTCTGGCAGGACAAGGTCCAGTGCTGGGAATCCCAGACAGAAGAGAGGAAAGCGGGAAAGGAAGAATTGCTTTATTTGACTACCCAGGCTTCTGACACAGAGAGCCTTTCTCAGGGCAGGGGAAGGGCTGGCAAAACACAGTGCTGGGAATGGGTCTTGCAAGGGGGATTCTGCTCCCAGGGTGCATTCCAAAGGCTAGGGGATAACTACTGGATTTTGCTGAGCTTTCCTCATTCTGTGGATGAAGCCCAGCCTTTACTGGTGACCCAGTGGCCAGACTGTGCAAACCCCAAGAGCCTTTCCTTGTATAAGGTTCTTTATCCTCTGGCCCTGTCCCAGAGCATTTAAGAATTTAGATAGTCCTCCAGATGTTACAGTATCAGTAAAAGGCTTTGCCAGCTGGCCTGAAACAAAAGTACTCCAAACCTACCCTGGGAGAGTGAAATGGGCCTCTCTCTAGGTAGCTTGATACTTCATGCTTAAAAGCCTATCACCTCTGCTACTTAGGCTTTGATAGCCACTCACAGAAATAATAAATAGTCAGAAGTACTTAAAATACCTCTGATTATACCTTCTGATTGCCTGGCAATTAATAGCTAATCTGAGACAGGACAAGTCACCTCATGCTTCCAATGCCTCCCCATGTATTAGTGAGTGGCTAGACTTCCTGAGGACAAAAAAACATCCTAAATATTGCCAGTGCTTGCCAAAACAATCATACACCCAGGCCTTTATTTCTAATATTATGCAAACCAGATGGGTTTGGGTCCCACTTGTGGTAATTCACCAGGCCAGACTGAAACCATAGGGCTGCACAGTTTTAACACAGACTTCTACAACCCCCTTGCTGTTGCACTTTTTGCAGAGATGGAGGCAGATTCAGGCTGGAGCAGGGCAGGCACAGCGCATATGCCCCAACGCAGTGAGACTGGCAGCTGGCAAAACATCAGGCCCTGCCCCAGTTATGGTGCAACAGGGCCAGGCTCCACGTCCCACAGCCTTACCCAGCTACAGAAATAGATTTTTAAAAGAACTGTTGGTATTCAATAGCAACAGGAATTTTGTTTAATTACTCAAGATATTTTAATGGTACAGATTTCTCCTCTGATCTTCTTTAATCAACTTACAAAGTCTTGCAGCGTGTATATGTGTATACAAATTACTGTGATCAGTTGATTTTCCATAAGGATTTCCTAGACTCAGTTGATTTCAGATAACCATTTCCAAAAGAGATCTTCTGCTCTGCTTAATCTTTTTGAAATTTCCCCCTCCTGTGTGATGGAAAAAAGTCCACAAGTAAGGACAAGTATTTTTTCATGCCTGCTACATCCAGTTCTGTAGCTGTAAGAGGTTGCAGCTTCATCAAATTCCTCCCACAGCAGCTACGTCCACTCAGCCTCCAGCAGCGATCCAGACCGATCTGCAGGTACTTTCACACATGAATAAACTCCCACCAGAGGCTGCTGCTTTAATGAACTCTACATGCAATTCAGACAAATTCTGGTCTACCATCATTTTTATCCACTTAAATACGTTTTAGCCTGTCAAGTGAACAGAAAGAGGAAGCCATTACTTTTGTAAATGTAGCAAGAAAAGCGTCAGTTCCATTATTTACACCTCAGCTGGGCAAGGTAGAGAATAATTTATGGTAGAGACCAATTCAGCATAGAATGGACTAAATAACCCACTGAACTCCATTTCATCAGCAATTTACTGACTTTCATTTCATTTTCCTGCATCAATACTTTTGGTTATTAAGGACAGACCCCTGCCATGCCTCTGGAGGGCCTCAGCACTGCTTTACTCAGCAATTTCACTTCCCCAACACTGGAAGAATCCCATTTTCTTAATGTTGAGGATATGTTCTATCTAACTTAAAACATCTGTGCCCAATAGTTTAAACTTCAACTCCCTATAGTCACACCCTGAGAGGACATGCTTCCCAAAGGAGTTCTAAAGGCCAAGAATATAATTTTCAGATAAGTAATTTTCAAAGTCCAAACTTCAATAGGAGTTGGCTAAATCACTGCACAATTATTTGAAAATTCAGTGCTTATCTTTTTTTGTTACTTTATGGGGTTATAGAAAAAGTCATAAAACTATACATGGTCCAAAAGAGAAATTTAATCTTGCAGAGTTTCATTTCTCTTAATTGGTAAAGCCAAAAAGAAGTCTGTCAAAGGCTCATAATTCCCCAGCATCTTCCGAGACGTGAACATACATTATCAAATAAGATTACACTTTACATTTGTCCTTTGGAGGGCATTCTATGAGTAAGGAGTATGCTCTGGATAACACTGAGGGTCAGACCCACTCTGATGTATATTTCCATATTTGCACTTAGGCTAATGAAAATGCATGAGTTGCACCACTTGCAGACATTAGTCTTTGTCTTTAAATGTTCGTTGTAAAGGCCTGAACTGACCTAAATCTTTTCAAATGGATCTGCATGGCTTCTCAATATGTTTCACACATAGCTTACAACAGCTATTTTCTGTGTTCTTCTTGCCTATATATATCTTATCTGTTTGATAAAGAAGTAGAGTCACCCAAAAGGAATGGTTGCTGCCCACTGTTTCACAGACCTCACTGGTAGGAACTGTTTCTTATCTGGCTTCTCTTTTCCTAGGTCTAGTGATGTAGGTATGTTTAAATAAGGAGTTCTAGAAACCAAACTCATCAGCTGTATGTAAACTAATTAATTTTAGGGGTATTATCAGACTGTCACTCCATAAGAATAAAAAGAAAATTGATTTGAAATAACAATGTATAACTAATAACCAGTCACGTCTGGTTCATTCAAAAGAACTAATATTGGCTAATAATCAAAAAATATACTAGGTCTATAGCACCTTACTACACTTTGTACTTAGTCCTTCACTAAAAGTGACTTTTGGCATGGATTCCCTGAAAGCTTTCCAGGTCGGTGATTTTATTGACATGGTTTTGGAAACCAGAATTGTAATGACAGTTGGACTGGAAGAAAGATCCATGGATGTAAAACATGAAATATGAGATAAATTTTTAAAGAATCAACCAGTTTGGGTCAGAGAGATATAAGTACACTTAAAGAAGAAAGTTCAAAATGTATTGGGAGAATAAAATGTAACAAGAGGGGAAATGTCCTCTTTAAAGTTTAGGCCAGTTAAAGAAAAGATGGGGTTGCCTACCAAGAAAGACGGAAAGACCATAGAATAAAGAGCCCCAAAATCTCTCCAGCAAACCTTCTCAAAGCAGGACCCTGCCTCAAAGTCATTACATGTAGTCATTTAAAAAATGCACAAATGGTGGGGATACAATTCCAAAAGGAAACCACAGAATATACTTTGTCTTATCTCTCATTAATGTCTTTAAACCTCTGAGAAGAAATGCGTTTTTTGAGATTATTGGAATGTCTAAAGCTGATCTTAAGCAAGTGCCGGGGGGTTGACAGATGCCATTAAATGTGAGAATAGAAGAATTCCTGTCCCCTGTCTGAAAGGTTGCATGATTCTGAGCTCTTGGTCTGATGTAACAAAATGTGTAAAATTACCCATAAGATTAACTCTCCCCTGTGCAATGGTGACTTCAGAGGGACAGAGATGTATAAAGAAATTGAACTTCTGCATATCTTCTGGGACCCAGAAAAGGCTGCACTGTCACTGGTGCCTTGAAATGAAACTCCAAACCAGTTATTCACAGAATCAGCGGCTCAACTCTCCCTATCATTGTAACTGTGCACTGTACTCAGAAGCATAGAAGACTTCTCCTCAGTATATTATTTTCCAGAATATTTGCCACAAAAAATGGACAGATTGCTATAAGTGCCACTTAATCCAGCAATAAAAACCCTCTAATTCTTACATCTCTCAGAATTTCCAGCATTTGATAGTTTTGACTCTGACTTCCCAGCACATTCTAAGCAGGTCTTTCATCAATCCCACTCTTGGCAATCTTTAAAAATCATGTATTTCTAGTGGGGACAACCTTAAAATGCAGAGTGTTTATTTTAAAAGCAGTCTTATATCTATAGGACAGAGGTATCCAGGTTTCTTCAAGCATACCTGTTTTCCTAAATCCTCAAAGAGCATCAGAAGAAATAATGCAATTAAAAGCTTCCAGTAATGCAGGAAACAATTTTCCACCTCTTCTGAGAATCCAGTTACTAAACTAGGAAGGATAAAACAAAGACTTATAGGATTAAAAGATGAGCATCATGCAAAGAAGGAGTAATCAAGAATATGTGTATTCAGCAGAACCAAGACAAATTTCATACCCTTCATAATCTAGGGAAAATTAATTCAAAATTCAAATTGGATTATGCATAAGTATCTGTGTGAGGCCAGCCATGCCTCTCTCATCTAGTCCACATCTGATTTTTCCTCTCTGGCATTCTATTTATTCATTACATGCACTGGCTGAACCATACTTTGAGAACCTTGATAAATGCCAGCTATTGCTATCCAGTTAGTTGCCTCTGTGTTGGTTAAATGTAGAAATGTGTAAGCCCCAAACCTTTTGGCTGAGCAGCTGCGTGCTTCCTCAGACTGGCTGGGTATCTTTCAGCAGCATAAAAGGGAAACTTTGTCAGTTTGATGTGCATTTCATTGTGAGCTCATGCAAATCTGTCCTAGAAACCAACCACAAAATAAATGGATGAGGTAGGGAGTTTTCAATTGGGAGCTTTTTCATTTCTCTTTGGTATAATCTCAGCTGAAGTATGTCCAGGTCCTGAGAGCAGGTTTAGGCTTACTGAAGTCAGAAAGAAGGCAGATCTGAGTGAGTGGAAGTGGTGAGTCTGTTTTCAATAGCAGAACTAGGCATGGACAGCACAAGAGCAACCTGAAGAGATGCATCCATCACCTCAGGGAGCTGCCTAAACCTCACCAACAGCAGCTGAAGCAGGAGTCCACCTGCCTGATCAAACCATACAAGAGGAAAAACATTTAAACAGTTTGTCTGACATGACACAAGACAACTGATAAACTCAGCAAGCTAAAAACATCAGATTTTTCTAAATGCCAAATGTCAGTTGCAGCACACCATTGTGCAAGAACCTGCTTAACAGGGAGAATAAACTCAGGCCAAAGATGAAGAACTCTTATCTCTCTTTCAAATACTCAGGAATGCAAGTGAAGAATTTAAAGGAACAGCTTTGAAGAATTCTGTATTCTTATAAAGAGTATTTGCAGTTGCCTATAGCCTTTTACAAAATGTCAGCAACAGCAAATATACTTCCTTCTCCACTAGGTTTTCTGTACAGAGAGCATACCTGTGTCACTCAGGTGCAGCTCTCCAATCACCAGCAATTTTTGCTTCCTCAGTCTGTAGGAGAATGATTGCAATAGCAGGAGGTAAATGAGACAGAGCAGTCAAAGAAAAAATCAAAATGTGTGAAAACAATGTTAAGCATAACAGTTAAACACACACTTTGCTCAATGTATATGAAGAAACTGCTTTGTGATTTCCTAAAGATCTAATAATCTCTAACTCCACTTTATACTAGACAGTAGAGTGAGAGAATAGCAGTTTTTATCTGTGATCCTGCCTTCTCTTTGTCAACTGAAACAAGCTGAGATTTAATCCCTCTCTGACTCCTTTTTCTCAGCCAGGGTTTATTGGGTTGAAATTATGTGAAAACCAACACAAATGTGAATTTTATCTCCCTTTCGTTGGAAGTGCCAGCAAATTACTCCTCCTTAGTGTCCACAGTCCTGAGCCAGTCAGTAGTAAATTTCCCTTTTTGACTGAAATCACTTTTTACTAGAAATCTCATAATTCCTGAGGAATGTAAGTTGTGAGACAGCTCAGATCTGTGGCAAGTGAAGGTATCTGAGACCTCCTGTACGGCTGTCACAGGGAATCAGTAATGGTGTATTGATCTACATCAAGTGCTGCAGGAGAGCTGGGGATGTGTTCCCAGTAGCTGATGCTCTATTGTAGCAAGCCTTGCTTTCTGGGAAACTAGAGGATGTTAGGTGGGTATTTGTATTTGCTAGTTTGGAAATGTCTGGAAAGTCAGATTTACTCCTTACCATGCTTTCAAATGCAGTCCAGGTTCATCCCAGGCTCACTTGATATTAAATTAGGATTTTGGTAACCTTAAGCTTCTGCCACAGGCAGTGATTAGAGAGTGGTGTAGAATCAGCCTTTGCAAGTGCATTTCTCTTATTGTGATTAGAAAGAGATGGCTGAATTCCTAAAATTAATATCCCAGAAACCAAAGAAGTCTGTCCTCTGGTTTCACAGCAGCCACAAGTGCTTGACTGAATCACTAGCAGCATCCTGATGACAATAATCCTAGCACTGCCTGACTGGCTCAAGGTTCTGTTTCCAGTTCAAATTCAGGATTTCACACAAATCCTGAGAAACTCTCCTCTAAACTTTCCTGTCACCATCTACAAAGGGACACTGGCCTGTGTATTTTAATAGAGGCCACCCAGCCCCCCTCATCTGACAGAGTAGGTGTGTTATGCATGGAGAAAAGAGTGGGTTTAGTCCCCAAAGAAAGACTAATTTTTAGAAAGAAAGATGTCAGGGAAGCCAGAGTTGGATTTCAGTTCAGGTACAGAAAATAAAGCTCTGTGTGGCACCATCCATCCCTTTAACTGGGGCCATACAGGATAACACTCATGTCTTCACTGCCTAATTCCCCTTTCTCCTTCTCTCTTCTAGCAGAAGGGCTGATTCCAGCATGCAAGCTTTATTATTCTCAGAAATCCTCATCAGAGATGCTTTCCCTGCTAATCCCAGGGGAAATCCAGGAGCAATTCAATTTGTGAAATCTAATGGGGTCACCTATCAGCTGCAACCTGATGGGATTGTTTAACAGGACACTGGGAACTCCTGTGTTTTCCAAAGCACCAAACAGCTCAGATTTTCTAGAGGACAGTGAAATTTGCCCTGGCTCTAGGCAGGATGGGTTAATTTTTGTAAACACAGAGGGTACTCTGTAGCACCTCACCCCATTTTCTGGGGACAGGAGAAGGGGTCCCTTCCAAGTCAGAGGAGCATGGTGGTAGTTCGTGTCCCGCCAGTTTCCCCATGGTGAGCCTTTCACATGTGAATTGTTTGCCTTTCTCATACACCCTTTTATCAACATTTTTGCTGTTACTGTTAATTTCATATTTCATTGTTGTTTTAAGTAATTTTTTCTTAGCTCATGATTTTACCTTTTGTGACTCCAACTCTGCTCTCCAGCCCTCCACAGGGGGAGAGGAAGGGAGCAGGAGGAGTGAGCAAGCACCACATGGTTTGGAGTGTTTCAGTGGGAACACCTTTCCTAAACCACAACAAATACTCACCTTCAGATATTTCACAGATGGTTGATAGGCTCTTCCTTATTAATGAATTCAGACTTCACAACATATTGCCTTGACATAAGGATAACATTTAAAGACTCAAAGACAGCAAGTAGCAAAAGAGGTTGTCTGAAATAATTTATATGAGTAATTTAATTGAGTTCAAGGTCCTTTGACTATAGGTCTGATAAATACAAAACCCATGCATAAGACTACAAACATTTTAAAAATATCTACTGAAGCAATGCTGTCAATCTGATACAAATATAAATGTGAAAAATAAATAATATCAGATTTAGGACCTTGGTTCTGTTCCTTTCTGACATCCACATTCAGTTATGCTGTGGTTTATCTTTAGGAATTTAAAACCAAAAATTGAGAACTTTTCTAAGAACAGAGTAGAATTTAGGATTCTAGCTATACTTATGACTTTCACCATTTTCAGTAGCATAAACCAATCCTCATGTTTTCTTCATTGTAGTTTTCAGGTTCTAACACAGTGGCTTTTTTCAAAGCTTCCCTCTCATTACAGAAATTATGGCCATCTGTCAGCTTCAGCTCAGAGGATGGATCACTGTCCACGAGAATGATGAGGAACAATGGCCAGCACATGGTTGTTAATAACTATCTAAGAGGGAGAGAAACCTTCTTTTAACATTTGTAAAGAAACATCCAGAAAGAGGCATCTCTGAAATGTCCAATATAATAAATTGAAATGGAGTCTTAAAATGCACTGGGTAAATGCTGCTGATACACACATTTTAAGGGAGGAAAGTTGTTAACAATAGGGAGAGGATTTTAGAGAAGATGGATGGACTTTGCTCACTGGACAGCACAAGGTCTAATGATAAGAGATCCAAAGTTCTTGTAGTTGTGGCATGAAAAGACAGAACACAATGATCTTGATTTGTTCAGCTAATTTCTTTTTACACCAATCAGAACAGGTAGTTGTACCTGTAGAAATTAGGGCCAGACCCCTCCAGCACCTTCAGCCATTACTGTGAGCAAAGAAAGGGTTTATTCTTCCCAGTGAATTGTTGGAAAAACTTTCAGAGTCAAAACCAGATCAAAAGTATCTGTAAATCATCTCTCTTATCCTCACATTAACCTGGTAGCATTGAAGACAGAAGAACTATGGTCTCCACCTGTTCCCCAAGCTACTCAGGGAGAGACTGTGCTGTCAGAGCAGCATGCTGACTAAAAACAAGTGACTAAAAAGAAGAATTTGCTCAAGAATTTTCCTAGACTGTTAAAACCAGTGGGAAATGCTTCTTCAGAGAAATACTCTAACAAGGAAAGGCACTTATGCAAAAGCATCAGAATTTTCTAGGGGAAACGTCATTTTATGCTAGGAAAAAGACATGCAATTTTCTGTCAGGAGAATAAAAATGTTAGTTTTGTGATTGCCCACCTGGAGGGACTCTATCCATTAAACTCACTACTCACTAGAAGAAAGCAAATAGGTAAAAGCAATCCCTCATGAAGCTGCTACCTTCTGCAAACATTGCTGTCTCCCACACAGATATTGATTAAAGCCTGAGGTTTTCTTCCATATTTTCCTACTTTTCAAACAGTTTTTTTTTCTCATCCTTATTACTTTTGTTTCAAATTAAAGTTTTCTAGATAAACAGATTTTTGTAAAATCTTAAAATCCATGCTGAGTCAGTACAGCAGTATCTTGCAGGAGAACAGCTTTAGGAAAGGATCTGCTATTACAGAAAGCATGGTAAATTAGTTTGTACTGAATGCCTTCCAGGGTCTGTTCAAAAGCCTCTGGTTACTGGGTAATTCACAGATGACATTATTTCCACCCACATGGATTTTCACCAATGTGAAAGGTTAATTTTCATATAAATTACGCAGGAAATGGAATGTCACCCCCAGAGCTAAGGAAGAGGTAAGTAAAAGAAAATGCAGATGAATGAAATCACCCCAGAGAAAATAAAGGGCAGAACTGAAGTAGGATGGTTTAGTTCATAAAGATGCTGTACAGACCACAAGACTTATCTCTCCCTTGCAGAATTTCTCTTCTACACCAACATCAAGGTCCAGATTTCAGTCCTCATAATTTACCTGTTTTCAAGAGGAAAGCCCAATTTCCTGAGTATATTTGATTCCTCTGTTTGTACATGTTTGTGAATGGGTTGCTACATAACTTATGAAAGTGTAGTAGAATGTAGCACATTTTCTGCTCCTTCTACAGCAAAATGGCGATATGATTCTTATAATGAAAACCATCATGTCTAGGACCTTAAATACTTAGCTTTTGAAGTGCAATTCAAAGAGGAGGAAAGTAGGTTGTGATATTTATCTTTTTCAACTTGGTACATCCAGGACAGAAATGTAACCCAGCACAGTCTGCAGAAAATGTCATTCCTTCCTTTAAGAGGGAAAATCTTTACTTTCAAAATCCTGAAACTTAGTGTTTTGAATGTAGAAAGACATAATTATAATGAGAGTCCCAGACACCAGAGTATTTGCAATCAAAGCTACCTCTGAAGAAAGAATTGAGATAAATGGCAAAGTGAGAGTTGTGCGAGGCAGGAGGAAGAACTGGGAGTAAGGGAATTGAGAAGCAGTGAATAGCAAACATCTGCAAGAAAACTGCTGATTTGTGGCTGAGCAACTTCTCATACTGAGCCAGATGGTTCATTAGCAAAAAAGCATGGGTAGATGCCAAAGCAACTTTAACTCTGCAGTGACCAGCACCTGTACCTAGTGCTCCCAGGAACATTACAGAGATGTGCCATATAGTTTTGTTAATATTAAAGCTGGCAATATTGAATCATGGGCGTCCACTGCAAACTCTAACCTGTAAATAGCCCCCCAAACATGCATGGAGTCTAGCAGATAAGGCATCAGATTATTTTTAAAGGTATAATAGATGTGTTACTTTGTAGCGCCATGTTATTGCCCTTTGCTATTACTTACAATTTTATGACCTCTTCTCACCATCCAGCCAGTTTTAAGGAAAATGTGATGTTTGCCTAATGTCCAATTTGTTCCATTTTCATTTCTCAAGGCACCAGACATTCTCTTTCCATCTACACTTTTACCTTTCTCTCAAACACTAATATCAGCTGTGACAAATGCTTCGTTATTCATGTGCTCCAGGCAAAGACTTTTTTTTATCTTCGTAAATATAACACACACTGAGGCCAAATTTTCAGTTTCTCTTCCCTGTCATCTTAGTCACGACTGTGGGTGAATGAGTTTGTTTGAAAACCAGGCCCACCCAGGTTCATACAAATTCTCTGCAACAATATTTAGGCATCTGCTTTGGAACAAACAGAATGGACAGAGAGATTGTTACCGTCTTTCACCTCAAAAACATCAACACTGTAGATTGCCCATTAAAGGAGGCTCTGAGAACACCTGGGTTTGCATCTCTGGGGCCATCTCTGTGGAAAGCAGGTGATACTTCATGCCACTCTCACCAAATTTGTAAAATGAATCCGTATTTATACCTTCCCAAGGCCACCTTGCAATGAAAAGGAAAAAAGCTGTGGAGTGAAGGACAACAGCACTAATTTATAATTACAACCCTTAACCCAGGATGATGGGGTACATAAGCATCCATCAAAGACAAGTAAGTGCTTAGTATATACTGAGTCAGGCTTGTAATTTCCCAATCAGATGGCAAGGACACCCTTTCAATGGCTGAATGTGCTTTCTCCCATGCTGATAGCTTTGGGCTTAAAGCTAATATTATATTTTAAAGTACACTTAGCATTCTATCAACATAATGCAGTCCCTTCACCTTGCTGGAGACATCTGTCCAGAGTATATATAGCTTTGAAAATCTGGTACCATCAGCAGGGATGATGTTTTCTCTCTTTATTCTGGAAGTGGTAATACCACTTCCAAGAACCTATATACAAACCACCCAATATAGCTAGCCAAGCAAAAAAAAAAGAAAAAAAAAAAAAAGCCTCTCTTCTTTCTCCACTTGAAATAAAATTTCCATTGCCTCTGGACATTATTCCATCATGTATTTTCCTAGAAACCCAAGAGACAAAACTCACTTATATTCTGCATGCACTACTCAGGGATTGATCTCAATCTTTCATCCTAACCAAATTCTAAAATCAGAAAAAACATCCTGACCACATCTACTTGGTCTTCCCATTGTCCACTGAAAATCACAGTGTCATTTGTCCTCATACACTCTTGATAGGGCCAAAGAAACTGAGTGCTGAAAAACAACTATAGCCGCAGACCGGCTTGCGTTATTCAAGTTCAGGTGTTGAAAGGCTAAATTTCCTCTGCTTTACCATCACCCTTCTGGTCAGAGGGACACACTAAGGTCCCCTGATTAAGAAGTGTGAATAGAGACATGGAAAATTAGAAGATTTAATACTTCATCAAACATGTCTTAGAATTGCATTTATATTTACCTGCCAGAAAGCTATCTGGGTTAAGACACCACTACCTGTCTTCCCCTCAGGATATGGGATGCCTTCATCATTTCCTATTTTTACATCTCATTCCACTCTTTTTTTTTCACTAGCTGCTTCTCTGGGATTTGACCTTAATTCAAGGAAATTTGGGGGATTTTTATGGAAATATTTAGATGTGAGGACAGATATCTTGGCTTCATCCTTGAGAGAATACACCCTTAACTTCTGCACCACATAATCTAAAAGTTTACAGCATTGTGCTGTCCTTTGATTTCCTATTTGCACTTCCTCTGATAGCTTGTGTGATTAGGCTCAGCTTCGGTTTAGAGAAAAGCCTTGCTTTTCTTCCCACTCAATGCAAAAGAATTTCTAGCACCTGTCCTGTAATTCTGTTCCCTACCTCTGTCTATACTCCCAAGAAGTTTCCCTTCTTCCTTCTCACCCCAGTCCTACACTGGAAAAGACTGTGGTGGCTTGACCCTGGCTGGATGCCAGACACCCACCAGAGATACTCCACTCTGTCACTCTCCTCCACAAAGGGACAGGGGAGAGAAAACATAACCAAAGGTTCGTGAATTGAGATAAAGGCAGGGAGGGATCCCCCACCAATTACTGTCATGGGAATTACAGACTTGACTTGCAGAAATCAGTGGAAATTATAAAAAATCAAAATCAGAGCAAGATAATGAAAAGTAAAATAAAATCTTTAAAATACTTTCTCTTCCACTCCTTCCTCCTTCCTGTGCCTTGTAGGAGGCAGAGGGAGATGGGGATGGGAGTTATGGTCAGTTCATCACACACTGTTTCTCAGGGAGAGGAGTCCTTCCCCAGCTCCAGCATGAGGTCCTTCCCACAGGAGATAGCTCTCCATGAACTCCTCCAGAGTCCTTGCTATGGGTTACAGTTCTTCACACTCTGTTCCCAAGGGACCCCCCTTCCATGGAATGCAATTCTTCAAAAACAGGCTTCTCCAAGGTGAGTCCCCCATGGGGTTGGAAGTTCTGCTAGAAAACCTGGTCCAGCCTGGGCTCCTGTCTCCACAAGCCTCCAGGTCCATCCCAGGAGCCTATTTCAGCATGTGCTTCCATGTGTGGGCCACAGCCTTCCATCCATGGCCCAGCATGGATCTCCTCCTTTGCAGGTGGATCTCTTTATCCCCACTGACCTGCACGGCTGCAGGGGCACAGCTGCTTCACCATGGTCTGCATCACTGCCTGCAGGGCAATCCCAGCTAAGGTGCCTGGAGCACCTCCTCCCACTCCCTCTCCGCTGACCTTGGCTTCTGCAGAGCTGTTCCTCTCACATATTGTAAATCCTCTCTTCTCTGAGCACAATTATGGCTGCACAATAATTTTTTTTTTTTCCTTCCTAAATATGTTATCACAGAGACATGACTATGAATGGTGGCTTGGCCATGGTCAGTGGTGAGTCTTGGAGCTGCTGGCAGTGGCTTGGCCAGACATGGGGATGCTTCTGGCAGCTTCTCACAGAAGCCACACCCCTGCATCCCCCTTGCTACCAAAACCTGGCCACACAAGCCTAATACAAACCCAAATATTCTTATTGGCTACAAATGTAAAACCTTGGTGCTGTCTCCTCTACAAGGAGTAGGGTGTCAATAAATGAGACAGTGGTTGTGGTTTAGTTAAGAAGTGATCTATTACATCCTCTGATATATGTCTGAAACATTCTACCCTCTCACCACTTATGCATGATCTGTTGGCATCCTTGGCACATAAAGAGTTGGACGTTCTTTAAAAGCAGTAGAGACCTCTTTTCTTAGGCATGATACAGTTAGTGCATCAATCAGTAAACATTTCTTTGTGCAATCAAACTGAGGAAAGAGCTTAGTTTCGCTATTATATTTTGGGATAGCACAGAGCATAATTTATTAGTATTTGCATTCCTGGTCGTGTATATGACAAGTGATTTGCAGCTCTGAACCCTCAATATACACCTAAAGATAATCACCAGTAACTGTCTTGTTATTGTTCCCTTGCATGTCAAGGATGTTTATTCATGGGCCTCTGGCTGTCTTCCCATCACTTTGGCCCTGCTCTCAAGTCACTAGATCTGAGTCTATGTCCTCACCTATATTTCCCACTGTCATTATAGAATAACCATTTGTATTGCCACCCATCATCATTGAACTTTGATCAAAACTAAAGCCACTGTCTAGAGCTGTCACTGATTTAATGTGCTAGAGACAAAAAGCCATTACATTGCTACAGAAGAGCAGCTCTCTAGGACCCTGTTTTTGTGCCATGCTTCATGACTTTGGTATTTCAAACACATCTGTAGAACTTTGGCTCTTTGGCCCTCCAGTCCTCATCTATGCTTTCATCCTTTCAACATACTTTCCATTAGCTTCATGCCACAATCTGTTTCACAGTTTCTCACTTTTACTTTACTGCAGTCAAAAGCTGAAGTTGCTAATCCTCTCCTGCTCCTTGCTCTTACATCAAGGAGCAGAGCAAAGACAGTCATTCCATGTTAAAATGCCATTAGTACTGGTGTGATGTTTTTCATTCCATCATTTTTAGAAATACAGACACCTGATGCAGCACTGGAACTGGTCACAGTAGAAGCAACTTAAGTGCTGAGATGCCAGGGAGACTGATGCAACCTTCCAATCATACATTTAGGTTCAAATTGCATCTTTAACCTCTGTCTCTGTCATAGGCAGAAGGAAAGAAAGAAGACGGACAAAATTCATTCATGCATTTCAATATTTAATTTTTTTGGGAACATTTAACAGTGAAAAAATGCAGAGATAGTTTCAGAGACAAGTCTTATATCTGCTTAATCAACATTAGCATAGTGATTTCATATCTAAAGAACAATTATTTCCTCTATTTTAACCAGTAAATCAGATGGAAATTAATCTATTTACAACCAGTGTGCAAAATATTTCATCATTCTACAAAATTAATTACAAGTCCACATATCACAGCAAAGATAAATTCAATTGATTGAGAAACCAACCATGACACAAGAACACTGAGTAATGAGTGCATGAGTATGCAGAATTAGGCATGCTTTGATCTATAGTATCTTTGTCAATAGTACCCTCAGAATTTAGAGTTGAGATCCTGCTGGTGAGTAACACACATGTCTGGGTACCCAGTTTGGTTGTGTATAGTAGCCCACAAATATTTTCAGCAAAGTGTCTTTCACAGAGACCTATAGCACCCTTCAACTGCGCAGCACAGAAACAAAGCTACTCATAAAAGGAAATTTAATCCTGTATAAAATTTATGATATACTGTATAGAAAGACTCTAACTGCAAATCTTCTCTGTCCCTGTGTACATTCACTGTACACAACACAAAGAACCTAGAGAAAAATGTCCATCATGTCCAGACAGGTGTAAATTGTGGCCTTGCAATTATTAGCTGAATATAAGATTTAAATATAAAGACCCCGCTGTGCTGTATTTCCTTTTGCTAAGAAGTCATTTTTGAGTATCTAAGACAAACTTTTCAAAACTTTGTCAGGAGCTTTTTTGATGTATTTGATGATCAAACTCACTAGCCTAACATGTTGGTGGTTATGCTCTACAAATTACCAATCCACTCCTGGAAGTGAGTGAGGGATTTTGCACACTGCTTGTAAATAGATTAATTTCTATCTGATTTACTGGTTAAAATAGAGGAAATAATCCATCCAAGGCCAGGCTGGATGCGGTTTCTGAGCAATCTGGTCTGGTGTAAGGTTGGAACCTGCTGGAGCAGACATCTTCAGTTCCCTTCCAACCACAACCATTCTAAGGTTCCATGAATGTCTGGGGACACTTCCAGCACAAATTCAGTGGATCTTTTTGTATCAGCAGTCTCCATCTGCAATAACATTTTTTCTGGTAGCAGCAGAAGTTACACAGGTATTGAGACACCATTAAACTTGGCCAAGTATCAGCTTCAAAGGCAAAAATAATTCTCCTTAAATTATCTCTGAGTAAAAAGCCAAAGCCTCTAAAACTGGACCCCAGAAGAGATTCCACAGATGGAATAAGTGCATAACTTTCTCTTCAAATTTGATGAAAACTGTAAGCAAATCCCATAACTTCTCAGTTTCACAGACAGGCAGATTCAGGCAATCCACCTGAAAATATCACAAGATGCTAAGAGTAGCTGGACAACTCTCACTGGTACCAAAAACCTGAGTTTCTAAAAGGCTTTTCCAGTGAAGAAAAGGAGATTTGTCCGTTAGTCTGACCAAACTAATAAGACTGACAACACCCCTACCAGCATAGACATTATAACTCACTTTAGAGTGAAGACTACAGGCAGATTTAATATTCTCCTGAAATACCTGCTGTTTTGACCTGTCTTGTTGTGCTAAAGGTTCATGATGAAGAAATAGAGTCTTTAGCATTACTAAACATTGGAGCAATACAGGTGGGTCAGGAAATCACTGTCCACTTTGATTCAAATTCATTCTCTTCCTTCAAGACTCTTAGTGGGAATGTCAGTCACATCACCAGCTTCAAAGGACACCACTCTATATTGTTCAACAAGTTGGGTTTTTCAGAAGACATAATTCCATTTTTGTAATGGCCTGCAGCATTGTGTGAAGCCAAAATGGCAGATGGTCTCACAGCTATATTGTTGTTACATTCCCAAACTCACAGAACCAGGTTTTTTTTTAACCAAGATGTTTATATTCTTTGCTCACAATAGCTATCTTGGGCTAGCTTTGCCTTACTATTCACATTTCCATTATTCTTACACTGCCAGAGTGAGAGTCTGAGTGTGGCTGTCAGTGAGCTGCCTTCATGACTCATATTTTTGCACCTGCACACAGGACAGCATGAAGTCAGTCCCACATGGTGCATGGCAAAACCAAAATTTTGTCTTGCTCAATTTCACATGCATTTGGAAAAATTGTTCTCATTAAAATGCATTTCCTAGTTAAAATATATTTTCCTAGTTTAGGAAGTAAAAATGCTTAATTGTCACATTCTAATCATTCTAAAATTTTCTGTGATATAAATGTTCCTCTTGCAACAATTTGTCAAGACATTTGGAATGATTTCATGTATCAGAAAACAGCTAGAGGTAAGAGGTAAAATATGTCTTAATTATTTATACTTTAAGCAAAAACATTAAGAATGCATTCTTTTTAAAAGAAGTAAAAATGCCTCTGTGTTTGAGACAAAAATAAAAGGCACATCAGTGATCCCACCTTCTTGTCCAGATCGTAGTGATTCTTCCAAATGCTGCTTTAGTCAGGTTGTTTGTGCAGTGTGACAGGGACTCACTCCCTGCAGGGGCATTGGCAACCCTCGGCAGTCACCTGTTCTGTGTGAAGGGTGATGACAGCTAAATGTTGGTATCTGTGAAGGCTGGCAAGAGCTACAAAAGCCTAACCAGCAGGCAGTGTTGACTGACTTCCAAATTCTACCTCTCCCCAGGGACTGCAAAATATGGGAATTGCTATGAGGAGGTGAATCCTTCCATTCAAGGTTCTCAAACCTACATCATCTTCAGGTAGTTTTTCTCCAAGATCAAGGGAAAAAATCATCATTTATGGATTTAAAGTTAAATATCCATTATATGAAATGCAAAAGTCATCAAAGAAGCTAGCACTGAAATTCCAGTCTGCTTTTAACCAGCCAAGTGTCCTAATTATGGTCAAAGAATCTGATTTATTATGGAAACTCAGAAACAGTCCAGTGGTTTTATGAGAACCACCAAGAAATTTGGATGAAGGTGCTGAATTTATGAACCATATTCTGATTATTTGAGGAAAATAAGAAATAATAAGAAAAAAAAGAAGAAAGCCAAGATCTACATAGTTAGTAAAAAGATTATTATTTTTAAAATGGTTCTAGTGACCTACATTATGTGTTTGTGTCGCTGTGTCAGTGCTAACTGTGCTATTTTCTTGCTCATGCCACTTTCAGATGCACAGTGTTACACAGTGCATTGCCTGTTTTAATATGTTCCTCCATAGACTGACTCATTAGCTAATCCTATGTGCAGACAACCAGAAACATTCTTGAAAGAATTCTGGCTCTTTGATTTTTTTTCTCCTCCAAAGGAAAATTACAATTTTTCCACTCCACTGATCTAGTGTTTTAAATGTAAAATGATATCTAATGTTTCTCACAGGGACTGAGACATAGCTGGTGTTCACAGGCTCCTAAAGCCACTTCTTTAGGAGAGATGTTGACAGTAAAGTGGAGTATCCTTGTCTCGGTTTCATCCTAAATGCTCACATTTAAATGCAAGAGAATCCATCCTGCTGATCCCTGGCTCGGAGATGGAAAGGGAGGAGGTGCTCCAAGCAGCAGAGCAGGAATTCTCCTGCAGCCCACGGGGAAGACCATGGTGGAGCAGGTTGCTCCCCTGCAGCCCACAGAGGACCATGATGGAGCAGATATTCCCACTGCAGCCTATGGAGGACACCGTGGGTTCTTCAGCTTCTCTCACTTCTCCCTGGCTTACAGCCACACATGGATAGTTGTAAAACATCAGACTTCTGTTTCCACACACCACGATATATTTTGATTGTATTTTTTTTCCTGGTTATAGGATTCAATTTTTCCACATTCTGTTTGGTTTTTTTCAGTGGTGGAAAAGATAAGAAATACAGGTATATTATGTTCTCACAGGCATTTTTACAGGAACAAGTGCCTATATAATTTCTGTATTCATAAATTAATAATAAGTACTCAGGCACACTTCAGACTGCTGAGCTTTCTAGCACTAGCAGTATGTCGCTCTTAAGCACCAAAAATTATCATGCAGTTTACAAAACAAATTCAATTTTAACTAAACCATCTTTTTACAACCATTTACAACAAGTGTCTGGATCTCAGATTAAGCAGTCTGTAGGAATCTCCAAATTGAGACATTTGTCATGAAATTGCTATCAACTTTATCAATATAACCTTTCAATAATCATCAAAAGGATGTGGTTGACCTGAGAAATATTTGCAGAATTTTCAGATTTGTGAAGAGTCTTAACATGGTTTTCATCCTAATTCAAGGTGGGTGGGAGAAAATTCCTGAAACTTCAGCATCTCCTGTAGGGCAGGATTTCAGTGCTTTGGCCATGCTATTGACTTGACATTTCCCAGAAACTACAGCTCCAGCACTGTATTACAGTATGCATTGAGACTAAAGGCCATGAGCATTTGAAAAGTATTCAGGAAATGCCATTACTCCTCTAGAATAGAATGTTTTTGAATATTTTTTTGTCAAAATTTAGAATGTTTTTGTCAAAATTAAGTATTTCTACAAGCAGGTAAATGACACTGTGTATTAGAGATGAGAGAGAGTATGTGAGGTCTTCTATCTAAGAATGGTAATAACAGATTAGTAATGGAAACATAGAACAAGTTCTAGGATAAATTCTTTTAGGGAGGTTCTTTGTGGTGCTGTGATTCACATCAATGCAGTGACCCTTTCCATTGTCCTGGGTCAATAATGCATTTCAGCACAAAGGTATGAATGTGAATTCTGTTCAAAATCAAGCATAAGTTTTAACCATATAGGAATCCAAAATGCCTGAATTCAGGACATAAACACACCGCTAGGACCTCAGCAGAAATGGCTGTGAATCCTGCCTCTAGGTAATGCCCCTGGAGCTGATCAGTTAAAGTCCCTCCTTCATGAAATATGGCACTGGAGGGAGGCCTGTTTTTCTAACAGAGACATTCAGAAAATTTGTGCAGATGGAAACGGATTGCACTTCCCAGCTACCTTCCCACTACAGCCCTCCAAGGATAAGGAGCTATGTGACTAGAGAATTGGGAGACAATATACCAAAGAAATGAATTTCAACCTGATTACAGATGGCACCAGCTTCGTGTCTTCTCAGCTTACCACCAGGAGACTTGGGCACACAACAGCAGATCTCAGCTCCTGCATCCATGGTTTCTGGTAACAGCTCCCATCATCCCATATTGCAGTAGGAGCACTTCAGTCTCATTCTCTCTCTTTGTTTTTTAGTTTAAATATGACTGTAGAAGCACTTGAAGCTGACCTAAAAAGGTGAGGTTAATGAAAATCATGCAGACATTGAATGTCAGAAGAATGGTTTGAGGATTTGCATGCATCATACTGGAGCCACTGCATACATTTCCATAACAGTAAGTGATGAATAATAAAACCTTCAAGTTTTATGTTTTTATCATGTCATCATCTCTGATTTAATATTCTTTTTGGTGCACTTTTTTCTTTCTTGTTCTCAGTGCTCCTTCCTTCATTATTTAGTTCAAACAATAAGCCTTTTCTCCACCTTTTATTTATACGTTTTTCCCTTCCTGATGCAAAATAGAAATATGCATTAAGAAGTCATCCCAGAGGTGATTAGAGTCATTCATATGTAAAGTAAAAGGAGGACTCTCTGGGGAGGACTACTAAGCTCATATCACTGTTTAAATATTGCTTGGTTTTGTCTTTTTTCCCACTAGTGTGCACATCTCCTTCCTCCTCCCCAAACAACCTCACACATGCCAAAATTTTATGGTGCTGTTTGGTCAAGGTCTTAGAGAGTTGTTCTCTTTAGAGAATGGTGGTAATTTGTGTTTCAGGTCTTACCAGGCAGATGGTCAGTCCTTGAGACAACCTGATCCTGCAGTTGCTGAGTGCTCGCAGAAGTGCTTTTAAGTCTGATCCTTCCACTCTGAACCCAAAAACAATGTTCACCTTTCATTCAAAGCAAACAGAACCAAGATTTACACTGGAGATTATTATCTCTGTTTTGCAAATTAAATTGGTGTAATAAAGCCTCAGAATAGGACACTGCTGCCTACCTTGCTTTTGGACAAAATCTTACATTCTCCTATTAACACCTGCAAAATGGAAATTGAAGGGGACCTGAACTGCCCTTAGCTATCACCTAGGTAGAGAGGCATCCAAATTTCCTTCAGCAAGATGGTTTTTTTTTTTTGTGGGTTTTTTTTGTTGTTGTTGTTTTTTTTTTTTTTTTTTGTGGAACCCAAGACATTTTTCAGTTAATGTCGTAAAAATGACTGCGTGACTTGGCCACTGCCAGCTTGCCTTAAGGTTCCGAGTATAATGCAGGGATTCCCCAGGGTGCTTTGGGTGCTTATTTTTCTAACAGAAAAATCCTCCTGTTGTCTGGCTGTCTCTGCTTAGGAACGCCTATGTGTCAGTAATATTGAATTATTTAATACCCAACGTTTCTACCTGCTTATCTCTTAGCATAATTCAGACACTGTGTGCTCAGTTCCACCATTGCAGCTATTTCCAATATATTTCCTTTGGTATTTACCTACTGGAGCAGATCTGAGCAGATAAAGAGAAATATTCAAAAATTTTGAGTTAGACCAAAACTGTTTAAATAAAGCCTTACTTGAAGATTTTCAGTGCCCTTTAGAAGCCACCTTAGCCTTTGCAAACTTATTCTCTTATTTAATTCTCAATGCATTTAGATACCAATGTTGTGACATGCTGAACAAGCTGTATTAGCCAAATGCGACTAAATATATTTTCATGAGTTTTAAGCCTGTAGTTATGACAGCCTCCAACAAAGGCTAAGACAATTATGACAGATGCCAAATATAAAAACAACTGGAGACTAAAGAAAGAGAAAACTAATACAGATTTTTATAAGTGACATTTTAATTATTTACACATTAAGAATTTATTTTACCTTCTCTAAGGTATTTTGATCAATCTTTCCAACAGAAATCATATAAACTTTTTCTGTTTAAAAGACCTAACAACTAAATCCCTTGCTGAAGTGTTCTGTTTGATTTACTTGACCTGCTTTATGTTTATTTAAAAACAAACAAAACACCCTAAAATGCTGTCAATTAGGGCTGACCTGAAATCTGGTAAGAAAATCACTGTTCAAGATCTATAGTTGTTTGCACTCCATTTTTTTTTTTTTTTAATCTTAGCTTAAATAAAACTATAAGCAGAAAAAAGAGAATAATATGCCAGAAATTAACTTTTTGCCCTGACCAGAGTGCAAAATTCTCATTGAGATTGGAATTTCAGCCCAGATGGCTTGGCCAAGAAACAGATGTCAATATTGTGAACTGCACTGTATATTGATTTAACATCTTGACATTTAGCATACTTAGAAAAAATTATTACAAGAGACATGGATACTTTAAGGATGAGCCTTGCTAACACCACCACACCTATTTCTGGCTGCTGCTCTCCTGGGTTATGTGGCAGTGTGGAGGGCAGCCCAGGCTGCATGCAAAACATCAAATTCACCAGTCCTGCACCCTCTCTGGCCCACTTTGCCCAGCCTTGGCCATTTCCCAACCAGATAAGAATGAGTCCAAAGTAAAAGCTCATGGGATACATTCAGTGTGGACATCAGGTGGCATTTCCTCAGGCAGACCCTGCTCCCTCTGGGCCACACTCCTGGCTGGTGTAGACATGCTAGCAAAGCACATCGGGAGAAACAAAAAGCCTTGGAGTCCCTCAGGTGCTTCACCAAAGTGTCTGAGCCATCTTGCAATCGGATTTCAAAGCACTAAATATTCATCACAATGAATTCAATCAATCAATGGTATACGGGAGTGCAATTGCAAAACGTTCTACAGGCAATTTCTGAAAGCAATTTTTATTGCAGTTTCCATTACAACTGCAAATAGAAACTTGTTCTTAATCTTTTCATAGCAGTCTCCCACTTGAGCTGTTATCATGAAGTATGTTTTCTGTCTTGAAGTACTGAGGACAGCATAGCACAGATGGGATGAGCCACATAAAATTATTTAGGAATTGGATCCTATTTCCAAACAGTTGCCATGTTAAAAATTAGCAGAAAGGGTGTAACAAGATTATTTTACAAAGAGGATGCAGAGGAAGATTAATTACTTCCAATGAGATTTACCCACTTTCTTTTCCTTAAAGTTGAGGCTTAAAACGCACCCGAAACTTAATTAGAGAGAAGACTTATTTTTTAATAGGGTTCTGTAGAACTTCAGGAGACACCAAAGGGAGATATCCAAAGATTTCTCTATACAGGACTCCATCAAACTACAGTTGAAAACACACAGTTTATCTATCTAATGACCAAATTGATGATTGTTCTGCTCTCTGAAACATAATTTTTGAAGGAATTTCTAACACAATGTCCTTTTGCTTTCTAATGTCACTCATGAAGACTGCTAGTTTAGGCTACAGCTGGCAACATAATTAGTTGATTAGGCAGAGTAATTCTGGAGCATTCACTGATCTGATGCCTGTGATCTAAATAATGAAACATTTTGTCCCTCCAAATGAGAATGCGTTTCAAGCACATGCCAAAATTAAAAAACATGTGGTTCTGCTGTGGCAATGTTCCAGAGATGCACCAATGCTTACAAGATGCACCTTGTACCTTGCTCTGGCGTGAAATTGGAGTTCAAATGATGACTCAGTACAAATTCTTCTGAATCAGAAGACAGTCTGCAGAAAAGGTATAAATATGCCTTACAGAACAAAAAGATAATTGCCTATCATACTGTAGGGTATGATAGACAATTTAGCAAAGGGTCACCATCCTCAGTGGAAATACATAAACCATAAAAATGTCATTGCAACTGGCAGAAAAAGAAATATCTCTTTGTTTTAATTTATACAATAATTTTATAATTTTTGGTAGTAAAATTAAAGCAGCTGCATATTTCCTCTCTCTCTTCTTGAATAGGGAATTGGTTCCCTGGAAATGCTGACAGAATTTTCTACAAATACCAATTCTGTCTGACAGATTCATTGGAAAAATTCATATTGGATATGATAAAGAAGACTATTTTTGTATCTGTTTTCTCTTTCTCCATCAGTGATAGTGAATAAATAAACTGAATAACATTTCTCAGCCCACCAGCAGTAACAAGATTTATTGATTCTAAAATAAAAAATTAAACTTTCTAAAATTAAAGATTTTCACTCCAGATAAAGTCTTTGCTTTGTTATTAACAGTTCTGGAGAAATGCATTCAAGATTTTCTGGTAATCCATTGCTCCTATTTACTGATACATGAAAATTATTACAGATTTCTCCTCTGGGTTGTTCGTTTACTTCTACTGTTAATGTGGGAAAAGTGCCCACCTACGTATCAGTCCACATGGTAAACAGTCAGTGTTCAATCAGCAGCCCCTAATTAATATTCACAACATTTCTCTGAGGTTTTGTTTATTTCATCTTATCATCAAAAATTAATCCAAGATAGAAAAAAGAGAATGAATGGATCAAGATTTCAACACATTCATTAGTGAAGCTTCAGTTGTAAGCTGCACCTTCCTGACACTCACCATATATGTTTCTTCCCATTTCCAAGAGAGGACCAAGAGCTATTACCTCCCTTCTTGTCAAATATCCCACGAAAAATCAAGGGTGACCTATAAAATCAGAAATTTTCTGTGGTGTTTTCAAAGAAAGAAGCTCAAGAATTTTTCCTTGTTTTCCTGCCTAGCTATGAAAGATTAACTGCACTCATTGCTACACAAGTAAACACGAAGACTACTCCCTAAGTCCTTCTACAGAGACATTTTTGACTAAAATACATGGATATGAATCAGGGAGGGAAATTAATTTTATGTCAGCAAGCAGCTTCCTGACCTCCTACTATCTGGCAGCACCACATGTTCCCATTCTGCAAAATGATTCAACAACCCCCTGGAAGCACAAGAACAGCCTTCCCCTGCAAAGGGAAATTCAGAAGGCAGGAGAACCTGGGTTGCTCTACAGAACTATGAAAAAATCAAGATCCAGTAGCAGCAGTAAGAGAAAGCCTGAAGACAGATGGAAGCTGAACCTGTAAAAAGATAAGCCATATGAAATTATAATGTTATTGACATCAAATGGGGAGAAAAAGAAAACAGCAAATCAAAAGTATTGATAAGCACTTGAAAAGGTTTCATAAGAAGCTTGAAATCAATTCTGAAAGCCATTTGCATAGATTACACAGGGGAAATGTTCCAAAAATACATGTAAAATAATGAAAAATACTAAGAACATGAGCAGAATAAATAAAATATTTAATAAACAGGAAAGTACAGCAGAAACCAAGCTAAAAACAGCCAGCTCATATGATGAGAACTCAGCTTTCACTCAATCTCTGCCTTACCAATAGCATTTTATTTAGTATTTATGTGCTTATTGCTATACAACCCCATGTAACAACATAGATCTACTTTGCAGTTTGTGACTTACAGCTAAAGATCCCTCACCACAATGGTCTCAGAGGTGAGAGGAGACATCCTCTGAGTCTGTGAGAGCCTGGGAAGCATTTACATTGAAAATATTAACATGTTGTCAGTGGAGAGGAATGCTTGGTATGCCTGTAGGGGTTTGGGCAGGGGGTTAGGGGAGGAAAGGAGAGGGAGAATTCATTCCTGAAAGACCTTGGATGGAAGGCAATATCCTGAAAATGCCACAATGACTTTAGGAGGAACAGGGCTAATTTACTGATGGTTTAGTAATTGTCAGGCTCTGGTGAAAGCCACAGAAAACCTTTAAAATCCCTACAAAAGGGGCCTGTTTTAAAGAGGTTGTCATTGTTGAAAAGAAAAATAATAGACTAATGGGACTAATGCTAAACCCAGCAGGTCAGGAGCTGAGGCCTTGCAGAATAGAAAGGGAAAGCAATCATGTCAGATGAAAGAGAAGTGGTAAGGGGAGAATATTCTGCTGTGTCCTGTCAAGCCAATTGTGGGCTAATGCACATCTCTCATTGCTGTCACTAATTTAAACAGGCTGAACATTCAATCACTATTATTGTGTTATCTTTTTAGCTGAAGGTCGAACAAATGGGCATTGAAACCTTATGACTTCTCCTGTACATGGAAAAAAAAAAATCTCTGTGCCTACATTTGGTATGTGACATTGCATTTTGTAGCTAGAATTCTACTTCTTGTAAGTAGAATTGAAGGACATCTCTGAGAAAAAGCAAGCAGGAAATGCTCTGCTGGCAGTCCCTATCCAATGAGTAGGACAGGGATCAGCCAAGTGAGGAAAGGCATTCTGCCTTCTCACAGCCTTTCCCAGAATGAACACACAGATTTGGGATGCTGGGCCAGGGCTGTGGTCACCAGGGAGCAGTTCTTGTTGTTGTGGGTCCTGTGATTATTTCTCATAGAACTGTATGTAGAAACCAACACACCTTGACAGGGCTTCTCCTTTATTTATGCAGTCCATGATGCAGATATTGGAGAAAAAAATTACAAAGCAGAGCTATTAACAGGTAACTTAGTGATAATTCTATATCTCCAAAACAAGAGCTGTCCCTGTCCTCTGAGTTTCTTAAAGGGTCATACAATAATTTAGGTTGGAAGGAATTTAGGCCATCTAGGTCGAGCTCCAAGCAGGGCCAGCTCTTTGTCTCATTCCAGTTTAATGAAGTTGCTCAAGGCTGTGTCCAAGAAATTTTCAAGTATGTACAAGGATACTTGTACATACCAACCTTGCTAGATAAATATTGCAGTGTTTCACATCCCCATTGTGCAGATATATTTTCTTTCTATCTATCAGGAAGGTTTAACATTTCTGTACTGAAAGTAAAAAAAATGCAAACTCTGCTCTTTTCAGCATGCCAAATAAAGATATTTAAACAAACAAATGCCCATATCCTTACTAGAAACTTCAATGTAACCTGAAATACAATAATAAATTTTTAATACCATATGCCTTGCAAATAATAAAAGGCAAAAATTCAAGGACTCAGGATTTCTGAGTTATTACTCTCTCAAATTGAAAAATGGGAACAGAGATGAGATATCTTAGCTTTCTATTCCCCTTTTTAAACTAAATAAATTTTAAAAAAGGAAACAAACCAACACACAAAACATTTTCTTTAGATTTTTCCAAGAGGAGGATTTTGATGTAGCTCTATCTCCACATAGTGCACACTACTACATGTAGGACACTCACCAGACTTCATCAGTGAACTGATGTTTACTGAAGTAAACAAACTGAAGTAGATTCAGGTAATGTATAAGAAATTATTAAAGTTATAGTTACTTTTGTATGCATCCTAGTGTCTTAAAAGACACAGTTCTGCTGTGGGCTATGCAGCACAAAACAGCAGAAGGGTTTCTGTTAAATTTAAACAATAATACCTCCTATGGAAGCCTCATAAGCATGGACTGGTAAAGACAGAAGAGAGTAGAAAAGAGGAGCTCAGATCTTCACCTCCTGACTTCTCTTCCAGCACTGATCTTTCAAAATCCCAGTCCAGCTGCACTGGGTAGAGACCTGCAGCAGAGGGAATGAAGACTGCAGCATGGTGAGTCTTCTTATCCCACATAACAGCAGCACAGAGAGAAAGGAGTCCCTCAACTCACACACACTGCAATCTCCTTTCCCTCCTCCTCCTCTGCCACCCTGGGGCTGTGGGCATCTCAGAGCCCGATGCCACTAGTGGAGAACAAAATAGATGATAGGGCAGAGACAGCCCTGGCATGAGAAAGTGCTACACAGCAACCAATAACTATTGTGGATACACAGAAATGCCCTTCTCTCTGTGACTGGTTTTAACTAAGCAAACTACCCGTGCTCAAATCACAATAGTACTCAGGGCAACACTACACAAATCAGTGCACAAAATTCCATTGTGCCTCTTGTTGTCCAAAAACTGTAAGGGATTTGGCAACTGCCAAGCAAGCCAGTAGTGCTGGGATTAAGTAACAACCTTTTTCTATGACTATAACTACTTCTGGCTCAATAACTATAGATGCTCCCTAAATTAATTTACACTGACCTGTAAAAATGCCACTGACAGTAAAACCATTAAAGCCTTTAAGAAAAAATTGAGACATTTAGTAACCTCCATAGTTAAAAAAGTAAACTCTTTTATAGGCTGAAATACAGGAATCTTTCAACTTCCAGTCCCAATATGTTTTTACACCTGGATCTACTAAAATGATGGTCTATTTGTCAGACTTCTGTTCTTCATGTAAAACTACCCTGAAGTCACTTTTTTTTCCTCCTCAGGGAGCTCAATGGATTAGTTGGCCTTATTTTTTTAATATATGGGTCTGTCCTTACAGCTGTTGGTGTTTCCACCACTCCCTGTTTCCTCAAGGATATTTACACAGCAGCTCTCTTGAATTGTGCTTGTTAGTGCAGCAGCTGAAGCAGGGCATGCCATGGTAACCAGCCCACAATGACCTCTGATGTCTCTGACAGTGCTGCAACAGCCCCTGCTATGTGAGTGGGATGAACACATTTACTGGCAATCTCAGGGAGAAATCTGCAAATGATTGTACAAACACATACCATGGTCTCCCATCCAAATTGCAAAACCATTCAAAACACTAACTGAACAAAGTATTTGTTGTTTTCTTCACTGCTATGGTTATATGCATACATAAAGAAGTAATCTTGTTTTATCCTGTAATAAGGGTGATGCACAACAAGTCTAGGGCTACAATAGTGTAAAAGCAGACATCTTCACCCCTAAACAGTACTCATTTTTCTTTGTCCCAGTCACACACAAACGCTGCTCGGAAACATGCTACAAAGGGAATCAATGCACCATTGTGGCAGTGGGAGTGGGACTGGCACCTGAAAGCCTCATTTTGAAAAATATGGATTGCTCCCAACACTTCTGAAAGGTGTAATAACTCCCCACTCAAGGCTACAAGGATCCTGGATGGTTCTGATTGCAACTGAATGTGTGTCATTCCCAATGCTTCCACATTATAGAATTTATGAAGCATCTGCAGAAGGTTTCAAATGAACTCCAAATTTCAAAGCGATATCCAGGGGGTATTGCACTGAATTCATTAGGGGTTGCTTTGAAGCAAAGACCTTCAGGCAAGAACCCCAGAGTTTCCCAAGCCTGAGTGAAGCTTTCAGAAACCACTGCAAGCAGTTTGAAACAGAGATGTGACAATGCTCTAAAATAAAACAGCATGGTAAAGTGCAATCTTTCATACAAATCCCGACTAAACTCATGGAAATACATCTGCTAACTGCAGCTGGTCAGAGCTGTCACAAATGGGTTTATGATATTTAGTGAGGCAACAAACTGCCTCTAAAAAACTACTGAGAAAGCAGTGGAGCTGCTGAGCATGACAATTAATTGTTTCCACTTCAATGAGATGAGGGAAACAAGCACAGGAGACCCATGGAAGATAAGCTTAGCATCCACCTTGGGAAGTTCAGCAGATAGCTTTGTGGAATGCTGCTGCCAAAATCCTTCTGGCACAAAACCCATCAGAGATCAGCTCTGCAAGCCTTGGCCAAGGAGGTTCTCTCCTCTGCCTCCTGCTGGGGATCAGATCAAGTCCTGAGGGTTGGCAGCTCTGCTCATCAGCTGCAGTGCAAGAACCGTGGTGTAGCCAGGCCTCCCCTTTTCCTGGCCCCTGTTACTCCTTGCCTGAGCTCCTGCTGGGGCCAGGTCTGTTTCCAGCTCCTCAGGAGAGCCCAGGAAGCTGCTTTCCTCCAGCCAAGCAAATAATCCACATTCCCTGCCCAGGCCTCGGCTCTTCCCGCCAACGCCTACAGCTGGCAGGACTGAGCCGAGGCTCGCTCATGGTGTGCAAGACTTTGGCTCGCAAGTTGGCCCCCCAATGTGCAGAGGATTTCTGGCACATGTGAGTGTGCATGGCAGAATCAGGCTGCTATTCCAAGAAATTGGACCAATCTCATCCCAGCAAAGCTAGTGGTGATTTTTATAATTAATGCATTAGGAACAATTCTCAGGAATTATGCTGAAATGCAATTTTCCATTAGCCTCCACAGGGCGGCAGTTTTACAATGTGACAATTATTCAAATATCACTTCATTGTAAAAATTACAGATTTAAGCTGTGTCATGGGTTTTGACATTTGATAAATTCATGACACTTTTTATTACATGTTCCTACTCAGGTGTTAATGCGCAAAACCTCATAAATGCAAAATAATACAATAAAACTTCTGACTTAAGACATTAATTAGCTGATTAAACTGTCACACAAGATTTGTTTGGCCTTTATAAATTAGTACCTCAACCGTCATAATTTATAAGTGGAACAAATAATAAAACAAAAGGCTTGGTTCACTAAAAAAAAACTAAGGTTTTGCACAAGGCCAAAGCAGCCATGGAAAATTGATTTTCCACAGCTTACTCAGCCTTGAATAGACACTGCTTTGTAAAAAAATTTTTATTGAGTGGAGCCAAAACTCATTATAGCTTAGACCATTAGTAAAAGTGTGTGTTTGCACCATTATTTCTAATGTCATCAACATCACATTTTAATATCATGTATAAAGAGCTCAAAGATGTATTTGAATTTTATTACCAGGGTCAAAGAAGGGGACTGTGCAAGATCTTTAGTAGAATGTGGGCTGTTGGAAAAGGAAAATGATTATGCATTGTTTCTCACAGGATGAACTGTGGGTAAAGAGCACGTTCAAGGTAAAGTGAAGCAGCACTTTTTGTACAATGTACCACTATGGAAATCATTATCATTGAACCTAAGGACAGCCAAGACAAAACCAGCACTGGACAAATTTGGAGAATGGGAAATTACACACATCATTCCAGGTGCTGCCTAGGAAATCTCTTGACCAGTGATCACTGGAAGCTGGGAAGCCCTGAGCAGCATGGATTATCCTTTCTTCAGAATTTGGCCTCACTGTGGGAAGCAGGTTGGGCCACAGACCTCCGGGGGAAGTCTTCCAACTTGAATTATGGTACATCCCTCTGTCCATGCCTTGGCTTGAACTGTTAACATCCTGGCTGGGATCAGAAAATATGAGGGCTACGTGGACTTTTTATTTGAACTGGCATGGAAGACTTTATGCTGTGTAAATAAAAAAAATTGTGTTACCTGATCCAAGAAACATTAAAATCAGCAGTCTTCAGTAATTTCTCTAGTCATTGAACTGGTCTAGTTGACTTTGCCAGGATTATCATAAAGAAATTAATCTTCAGCATACTCGACACAGCTGAATAATAAATAATTGTAAAATGCTGGTTGCATAGGGCTGAGCAACCTGCATTTTACAGTTGATACAATTTCTAATCCACCCAGCTGCTCACCCAGCTCTTGGCAGAGATCTGATCCCATGGAGTCACAGAGCTCAAATCCAGAGTTGCCACCTGTGATTACCTAATCTGGAATACTTTTCATAGGCCACTACCTTTGTACTGAGCTCAGTAACTTTGTGTTTGACTTAAATACATTTTCCAGCAAGATATCTTGTCTTAATTTGGAAATGAGAGATGGGGAACCCATCTCTTCCTTTCATCACATATTTCAATGATTAATCACTCTTTCTGTTAAAAACAGGCACAGAATTTCTAATTTTAATTTGGCTGGTGTCAGCTTCCAGCCATTGCTTCTGTAGTATTTGGAATTTTCTTATAGTGAATATGCTCACACATTTTAATGAGGTCACCTCTGAGTCTTGTTTTTAATTCACTGACATGCCAATTTCTTTATTTCTCATGGGATGAGGTATTTCTTACAGCTTATGAATCATTTCAGTAGTTCTTTCCCTTGCTCTTATAAACCTTTGAACCATTTTAAAAATATGAATATGAAATGGATACAATATTCCATTTCTCTGCAGAGAAGTAAGACATCTCCACACTCTTATCAAGAATCTGTTTTTAATGGGCATACTGCCATTGACTGCAGCACACAAATTGAATTTGTTTGGATGAAATAAAATCATTTTAGAAGACTGACAGTTACTATATGAGTGAACTTTCTTATATTCAAAGGTTTAGTTGAGCATCCAAATTCCTGGGTAAAGATAACAAATTTCCTAGTGAAACTTGTTGGCTGTCAAACCGTGGCCTTTCAAAAGTCAGATTACCACCTGATCTCAGTTTTCATAAATATAAAATTGGAACAAAATCTTGTTAACCCTGGCACAAGAGGAAAAAAAATGCTTGCTGTAATACTGTCATAGCAATTCTGTTTTTCACCACCACCAAAATTTTCAAAGAATTATGCCACAGAAATTTTCAAACAATTATGCCATATTAATGGCATTGTTCAAACTGGAGAAAAGAATTCCCCAGGGGAACATTAGAGCAGCCTTTCAGTATCTACAAAAGAACAGGAGAGGGACTTTTAAAAAGGACATGAGATGATAGGACAAGGGGGAATGGTTTAAAACTGAAGAAAGGTAGACTTAGATTCGGTATTTGGAAGAAATTCTTGACTCTGAGGATGCTCAGGGTGCTCAAAGAAGTAATGGATGTCCCAGCCCTGGAAGTATCCAAGGCCAGGCTGGATGGAGCTCTGAGCAACCTGGTCTAGTGGAAGGTGTTCCTGTCCAGAAGAGGGAGGCTGAAACTAGACCATCTTTCAGGTCCATTGCAGCCCAAATCATTCTATGATTCTATGAAAAAATAATTTTATGAAACAGTTCTTTCTTCTCCATGGGCAATTCAAAGCAACTTCTTAGCCTGTAAAACCCCTGTATCTGTAAGAAAAGCTTTTATCCTAGTGCTACAATGGTGAGATAGATGATTACTGAGGTAAAAAAAGGAGTGTGGGCTGTACTGTGTTAGTTCAAACCTACTGAATTTTGCAAACTTTAGCTGACAATTCTCATTTTAGAATTGCTGCTGCCACAACAGATGTTTAATAATGCCAATTTAAATGCATTACCAAATTGAAAAAAGAGCTCTCTAAATATACATTATTTACTTTAGAAATTATTCCTTTTTAGTGATAGAGATACACGGTTTCTCAGAAGTGATGGATGCTGCATTCCTTTTGCTGTTCATGATTCTTATCATCCCTTCAGACAATTGAATTTCATCCATTTGTAACATCTATTACCAGCAGAAAGACTGCAAGTAAAAACCAATGACTGGAATCAGAACAGCTTTGGCAATACAGTCAATGAGTACTTCACTGTTCCATATCAGCACCCAGTAATCCCATATTTAAAAAAATATTTAAATGGTATTTACTTAGACTTAGAAATTAGAATTCAAGCAATACCATGAAAAAGCTCACAAGGGATAAGAATTCATTATATTCATACAACATATTTCTGTAAAATACACTTTAACTTGGATCAATTTGATCCTTTGATTTTTGCAATGGCACTAAATAAATACTAGTACATTAAATGTCCAAAGGTTGATTAACCAGAGGGACTGAAGAAAGCAATATCCGGCTTAGCAACTTTTTTCAAACAGGTATTTTCTAGGCAGAATCTTCTTTAAATCACATTGAAGCAGCATTTCTTAGTAATCTAAGTGAGACTATTCAACTGATGCTAGTAGAGACAAAACTACTAAAAAGATTTTTGATTTCAGAAATAATTATTTGCAGAATGACTCAGAGAAAGGAATAGTCCTTTCCAGACTTAAAAATTTATGAACTGGTGACACTCTATTGATTGGAGCATTTACTGCACTTTCCATAGGGCTAATTAACAAAACTGCCCAGAAAATTAAATATAGTACTTAGCAGGACGACAGTATGGCCCAGCTCTTTGCAAACATCCCCACAGTGAAACACTGCCATCCTCATGGAGGGGCCTAAGGAGGAGCTGACTGCTTGTCCTGGTGAAGCCAGAGTGCTTCTCACTAACTCCAATTACCTTGTGCTTATCTACACAGGAATATAAAGTTACCTAGAAGATGTGTAAATTGCAGGTCTGACCCTTGATGAAACAACAATGCTAAAATTCAGATGTAAAAGAATACTTGGTTTGTTTCCTCCATCATTTAACTTTAAACCATTACTATAGCACGGAATATATGGAAAAATAAATTTTTGTTATTTTTTCAAATAGCATAAATTTGAATTGTTACATGTGCCAGGTGCAATGGTACAGATCCAACAACAGGCTGTCTAATGTAGCAGAGAACAGCAACCTGGAAAGCAGAGTCTGAAAGGGATCGGCAGATCTCAGTGGAGAAATGGCATGAACTCTTAAAAGCAGCTCTATTATGACAAGATAAGCTAATACAATTTTTGAACATATTAAAAGAAATGAGCAAAAACAGAGAGGCAGTTCTTGTCTGTTGATGACATCATTTTAGAATAATATGTTTCTACTACAATTTTTTTAAAAAAAGCAAGGACAGAAATGGAATGAGAAGAGTCACAAAGCAAAGACTTAAGATAATGCCTTAAAGAAAGAAACTTCAGGGACCAAGTCATCTTGGTTTTTCAGAAAAACAACTGAAAAGAGACTGAAAACTAAAACAGAAAAAGAAAATCAGAAGACAGAAGGCAGAGAAATTCAGCTGCTGAACTGGAAGTTTTCATCTAATGTGTTTTTCCATGCTTCATTATTACAATGGCCATGTACCATGGAGCCACTGACAAAGATGGACAGCTTTTTTGCCTTTTTTTTCTTTTTCTGTCTCAAGTTCTTACATGACTTGAATCTAATAACGTTTGATTGAACAGGAAATCAGATGTAAGTCAGGAATTTTTCAGCTCTAGAAAAGATAAAAGTGAGTTACAGCTTTAATTGGCCATTGAATTAGCTCATATGAATAATAGCTCACAGTCTTTTCAAGTTCTGTGGCTTAATAAGACTCCCTTTTATTTCTTTTTCTGAAGATTTACTGGAAAATATTCATTTCTTCTGAACTTAGTGATTACATTCCAACTTCAGACATGAAAAAATAGATAGCTATGCAAACCAAAAAACACAAGTAGCATAATCTGCTGGGAACACAGGTTTTTTACCACCTTTGACATGTCTGCTACAGGACAAAAACTGACAGGGCACATTGTGACATGGGATTGCACCAGACAGGCTTTGCAGAGCTGCATATAAAAATAAGAAAGGGCAAAAGAGGACAGACAGATATGCACCAGACAGCAGAACCATCACCCATGTCACAGAGCTGGAACACTGGCTTCTGTAAGCTCAGAGCTGAACTAACAAACACGGGAGAAATTTTATGCCATTCAAAAACTAAATTCCTATTGAGCCCCATACCTACAGTGCCCACAAACATGCACTAACAAAAGCCACCTTGTCTGAAGCAATAATCAAAACAAAAGGTCAGTAAAGAAAACCATTCTTTATTGTCTGTCGTGAGTTACTAAGCCTGTAGCTCCCTACCTGCATAAACTCTTCCTAAAACCCCACTTTCCCTGCAAACAGTAGCATTAGAGATGTTTAGTTAATCTCTGACCAGTCACAAGCTATTAGTGCATTGCCACTATTTTCCATGACCCAAATTAAATATCTACCCAAGTACTCTTCATTCTTAGGGTACCTAACCCCACTATTCAGAGGCAGTGACTCTAGCGAGATAAAGCTTCCACAAGAGACATGGACACAAAAAAAAAAATTTCAAAAACTTCACCACCTTCTACCCTCAGCACAAAGTGCACTCATGAGCCCTAGAGATTTAAAACAGGAGTATTGCCATTAAAGTACCCATCACAAACCCGAAGCTCCATACTATCCAAACAAGCAGCCCTGTCTAGAGACAGAAGGAAGCACATGGGTCATCAGCACACCTTTTACTCCCCTTCCTGGAAATCTACCCAGTACAGGGGTAATAATAACTTCTGTATCTATGTCATAGTCTTTAACTGCTATTTTTGCATATGACCACTATGCTATATTCACCAAAGAGTTAATCAATACTTTGCTTTCACCTCATAACTCACTGTGTGACCTGTGCTTTGTTCACATCTCATTATTCAACTGCCTTATGATGCCAGAAATATTAATTTCCTCCAGAGTTTCTGAGCGCTGCTCATCATTTCAACATCTGAGTGCTGCACAAATTCAAATTAATTCACAAAAATTCACGGCAGCAAAGAAAAGGTACTATTGCTGTTTAAAATACAGGGCAAGGAGGCACAAAATAATTAAAGGCAGAGGTATTCACTGATTTTAGATCTTATTTCTGAGACATTACAGACATAATTTAAAAGTATTTAAAAATACTTCAAAAACAGACATTGCAACATCCCTTGCAGGTGGGATTGCTGAGGAAATTGGATTTAGGGCTCTAAAAGGGGTCATTAAAAATTAGATAATTAGAAACTATTACACCATTAGAGGTTCCATACAGGATTGGTTTTTAGCACTACACAGGAAAAGTATCTTTTGTGCAACAGTGCATTATTACAGTTGCATGACCTTTCCTTCCCCTCCCATTGTTCATTATTGACTTCCCAGCTCAAGCAATAAACGAAGCAGGAGCCACACGGCATCACTTGGCTCTCCTGCACAGCCCCAGCACATCCCCAGAGCAGGTCCATCCTGCACAGAGACAGAAATCCTGCACAAAAACAGTATGTGATCACCCATGTATAATAAGGGGACCAAATTAAGGTTGCCAAGCAACCACCTCCCCACATTATGCCACAAATCCCTGTTCTTCATCTCTTCAGCAAACACATGCCAGGCCTGTCTCACAACCTGACTCTCCCTTGTCTGCTTCTGTGACCCTAATTACCCATTCTCCCAAAGGCTTCTTCATTGCAGTTTCTTTGTCCAGCCAGTGCCCATTTTCTCTCATTATTCCAGTTGTTACCCTGTCTTTCTGCTCTTCGTAATTAGCATTTTGTTCATCCAATTTTCCTATTTCCTTGACCAGCTCTCAGTCTGCTGACACTGCTAAAAAATAAGGGACAAACAACACTAAAAATATCAGATTAAGATCATGAAGTCTGGCAAAGACATAAGAAAAAACATTTGTTAAATGAAATTTCCTGTAAACACTTCAATGTACTGAGAGCAAGACTAGAACTAAAAAGTTCTCTTACACTTCATTCTCAAAGTGATTTTCTGCTACTGTTTCTAAGTGTGAATTTCACACTAAGATTTCAGCTAATATCTTCAAAGTCTGTTTTACCTAACCTCAGCATATTTTTACTTTACCATCATCTGTTGTTTTGCACGCTAAATCACTTAGTCAAAATAAATTTTAGTTGCAGAAAGAATAGATGATGTGCCTGGTATCAAGAACCTTATCTTTATTTGACAGACAACAACACAACTAACACTTATTGCCTTAAAACAAATATTTCCATGAATATGCCTGACTACATATAGAAAAATGGTCTTGAATACACTTGGAACAGCAAAAGGTCTGTGGGTCTTCTCGAAGGCATGTGAGAAAAAGCCATGATGAAACAACTGATAACCAGGCAACGGTAACAAGAAATTTAATAAATTCAAAAAAGAGCAAAAGAAAGTTGAAATAGCCCAGTACTTTCTTACAGCAAGCAGTAAGGAGGACAGAGCAAAGTGAATCATGCACTCTATAGCATGGTTTCATTGCTGACTTCATGTAACATGAGGCATTTTGCTGTTCAGAAAATTACAGTCAAGAAAGCAAATCAGAACCATGTCAGGATACGCCTCATCTGGACAGAGCACTGGGAGGACACTTTCCAGCTAGGCTTCCTGGTCCTGGAATGACTTGTGATTTAGGTCTGCTGAACATTGACAACAGCACTTCTGCTTTTCTAGGAAATTTTCACTGTGAACCTCTGAGGTGCAGCAGATGGTGTTGTTCCCCATCAGACTAATATAACTTCTTCTCTATCATCTATTTCTCCCATTTTAAAAGTAGAGTTGGATCTGATATTCCTCCCTCAATTAACTTTTACTTTAAAGAGGGAATGACCCTCTGAAAGAATAGTTAGTATCCACATCAAGGTAAACATAACAGATCTTGGTAGGACACATGCTCAATATAAATAAAAGAAGAAGCTTCTTCACACAGCAAGGAGCTGCTCTGTAGAACAGATTTCCATGAGACACTGTGAATACTATAGAACGAAAAAGATCAGTCAAGGGTTACTGAATATCAAAATTGCATTAAGCCCAGGTATTCCTGAGGGCAGCCAGTGGCTGGAATGATCCCTAGGGAAGTTCTTCATGTGCTTTTCCTACTGTCAGCCTTTCCCCAGAGCTCACCGCAGCCAGTGAAGATAAAGAGAGATAAAGAGAAGCTGCACTACTAAAGGGTAGGCAACTAAATATGTAGAGATTACAGGAGGGCCTCAAAGTGCAATACTGGGAGAATAACAGGAGCTTGCCCTTTGCTGCTGCTCCTTGGCATGTGCTCGTGGCTGCTCTTCCTACACATTCTCCCATTTCAAAGACAAGCTCATCCCATTACAAAAATAAAAAATAAGACTATCTGTGAAGAGTGAACTGAAGCAGAAAGAAACTGGAGATTTTTATTTTTTTTTTCAATCAAGGGAATATGGATGTGGAAACAAGAAGGCTGGGGAGAGTCAAAGAATTACAAATGTAAGGATTCACATGGAGAGATCAGGCTGAGCATCTCTAACAGCACTTCTGTAAGCACACTGAATGCATGCAAGGATGTGGGGAGACTGCCCAGTGGTGGCTAACACACAGATGGACCAGGATGAGAAAACCAAAACTGTTCCACAGGCACTGGGATTCCCCTCCTAGCTGCCCTGTCCAAGAGCTGTTCATGAGGGGTTCATCCAAGTTGAGAATGTCACTGACCAGAAAATTCTGCTATCTGGTGGGAGGGGAGGATATGCAATTTACAGGCTACTGGATAGATGGCTCCTTGGTTTAATTCCACACAAGAGTTCTCAGGGTGTCATGCACATGCTACCCTCGTTCAGAATGACACAACTGGTTTCCTTCCACCTCAATCTGCCCAGTCTCCACCCACCAGGTCTATGGTTTATGTGTTCTTGGCACAGCACAGATCTAGCTGCAACCAAGTCACTCCCATCATGGCCTTGCACAGCTCTAGCTCACAGCTCATGGACAAGGCTGTTGAAGGAGATCTCATTATGTACAACACCTGTGCTAGCATTAAGCCATTGCTTACAGATTTCTACGAAAATTAAAAAAAAATAAATCCACAAATGCCATAATATCATTATTCAGCTTCCCCACGGTGATCCTGAATGCTGCTGAAAGGAGCACCACGTGCAGCCATGCAAGAATAAAAGCCTGCATGAAACCAGGCGAGCATTAAAGCTGCCTTTCTCCAACATGTGTGTGGAACAAGCAGCGACTGAAATCACTAATGGTGACATTGTTTGCAGCTGGCTTATCAAGGCGCTACCAAGCTTCTTTGCAAGATGATTTTTAGATAGGCTATGCTCAGCAAAAAAAGCACAATTTCAGAAGCAGAGAAATGCTAATGGGAATGTAACAGTACTCCACTGCGTCATTCGTCACAGCACGAGTGTTACACAGGGAAATGAAAGAATAAGAAAGACACAATTCAAGAAGAAAATGGTCACCATACTTCAGATACAAGGCAGTCATACATACATACATACATATATATATCTGCTCTTTCTTTCTCCCTGTGTTTTCAGCACACAGCTGATCTTTTCATCTGCTTGGTATATTTATACAGTTCTACAGAAAATTTCAGAAAAAGTTACCAAAAAATCCCAAATGTTACAAAGATTATGAAAATCACACATGCACATATTTGGAGTCTTCTCTCTCTAAATTTCACACTAAAATATGCTTGCTTATCTACTTACTGAAACACGAACTATGCTAACACCTTCTAATCTGTGGTTAACCTGCTGTGGAGAGTAAGGCAGAACAAAAGATTTTTTCACCCATGGAAGGAAAATATTCTGGTAAACATTCCTGCAAGAAAATCTTATTGTACTCGTGCTTTCAAGAGCACAGATGACTGTGTCAAGGTTCCTTTTTATGGGAACAAAATGAAAAAAAAATATCAAATAGTGCTCAAAAAGGGGATATCATCCATCTTGTTACGTATGTAGAGAGAAAAACACAACATGTGAGTATATAATCTAAAACTCCATCACTATATAAATGTGTTGGAAGAGTAATTAAGGTTGTATAGGCACCATTCTTCTTTGAGTTTTGAAGACTTTGTCATACAATCTGAACAATATCTTTTATCGTAAATTTTGGTAAGGATGTGAAAGCAAGAGAGATGCAAATGAACTAATAATGAACAAATTAATAACTAATTTTCTAAAATTTCATAGATACAAAGAGAAATCACTCTTGAAGGCATAAAGAAGGAGTAAAAGTGAACAAATAGGAAAAAAAATCAGCTTCTCTAAATAAGGTCTATTACATTTCCTAATGACAAAGGCTAAGTGTAAACAATTCTCCCAAAATTCAGTAGGGAAAAAGCTGACTTTTCAGGTTATTTAAGAAAACTAAACAAAGTGGCAAAGCCACAGTCAGCCACACAGCACAGTCACAGAAAAGGAGATTCATGGCCTATTCCCATCTCTGTGATTCACATTTCAGTGCCAATGCAGATCACTTACTTAGCAGCAATTGTCTTCAAAGTGCTGCGCAAACATTTTTCTTTCCAGTACCACCTCCCCTTTTCCCTTGTCTGCAATGGGGTAAAAAGTAAAATCTTTTCTAACAAATGGACAAAAGAACAATTGGGAAATATGAACAAAAGGTTTTCAGTGATATGGCCATGGCCAGATAAATGTCCAACAAAAAAATGGATGAAAGCCACAGTTACACCCCACTGCTATTTAGAAGAAATTCAGGGGTGTTTTGCTCAGCAGCGCATCCTTACAGGCTGTACAGCCACAGACCTGGAGGTAGCCTAGCCTGCAAGCACATTTTAATGAAAAAAGAAAAGGCACAAACTGTGAAAGAAAATAAGTCCTTGCCTTGCTAGGACATGCTGGAGTTTAATTCATGCTCCCGTAAAATTTATGTGGAACAAAACATCAAAAAGTGGCAGTCAGTGGAACAGAAATGATGTATGAGGTGTCTGATAACTGCTCCTGTACACGCCAAGATTTGACATGACAGTGATTGCCAAGCAATTTCTTGCACGGCTTTCTCGGCACCCCCGCCCCAGGAGCTGCTTCCTGGGGGAGACCCGAGCTGTCATCGTCGGGGTCCCGCGTCCCCCAGGGCTGACAATCCGCGTCTGCTCCCTCGCACAGGACCGCGGGGAGTTGCGGCCTGGGGATGGGGCCGGGCAGCGGCGCCGTTCCCGCGGCGGGGGAAGGGAGCGGGGCAGCGGGGCGGCCACTGCGGCGGCAGCCGGGAAGCGGGAAGCGAGTGAGCGAGGTCCCGCCAGGGCGGGGCAGCCTTCCCACCCTGCCGGCCGCCCGTGCTGCTGCTTGAGCTCGGAGAACAGGAAAAGCAACCGAATAGAAGAGGCAGACGCCGGGGCGGGTCCGCTGCCTGCTGGGCGTGCCGGGCGGGGGATGGGGAGCCGAGGAGCAGAGATGTTCTGTGTCAGCGCAGCGCCGGTGTCACGTCCCTCCCGGGCAGCCGAGCCGGGCCGAACCGGGCAGAGCCGAGCGCCGCTGCTGGGAAGGCGTCAGGGCGACGGGGAGCGGCGGGACCGGCAGCCGGACCCTCAGCGCTCCCCGGGGCCGGGGTCAGCCGCAGCGATCCCTGCCTGCCCCCTCCTCGTCCGTCCCTGCCCCACGGCCTGTCTCTGGCCCCTCCGACCCTCCCGGCCCCACGGTGCCCGCCCGTGCCCCATCGCGCCCCGCTCGGGAGCGCCGCCGCCTCCAGCACCACGGAGAGCGCCCGGGCACCCTCGGCCCGCCCCGCCCGGCAGAGACCACCCCTGCCCCGGCCCTGAACCACCCCTGCCCCGGCACTGAACCACCCCTGCCCCGGCACTGAACCACCCCTGCCCCGGCACTGAACCACCCCTGCCCGGCCCTGAACCACCCCTGCCCGGCCCTGAACCACCCCTGCCCCGGCACTGAACCACCCCTGCCCCGGCCCTGAACCACCCCTGCCCCGGCACTGAACCACCCCTGCCCGGGCACTGAACCACCCCTGCCCGGGCACTGAACCACCCCTGCCCCGGCACTGAACCACCCCTGCCCCGGCACTGAACCACCCCTGCCCGGACATGGCCCACCCCTGCCCCGGCACTGAACCACCCCTGCCCGGCCCTGAACCACCCCTGCCCGGCCCTGAACCACCCCTGCCCGGGCACTGAACCACCCCTGCCCGGCCCTGAACCACCCCTGCCCCGGCACTGAACCACCCCTGCCCGGCCCTGAACCACCCCTGCCCCGGCACTGAACCACCCCTGCCCGGGCACTGAACCACCCCTGCCCCGGCACTGAACCACCCCTGCCCGGGCACTGAACCACCCCTGCCCGGCCCTGAACCACCCCTGCCCCGGCACTGAACCACCCCTGCCCGGGCACTGAACCACCCCTGCCCGGCCCTGAACCACCCCTGCCCGGGCACTGACCACCCCTGCCCGGGCACTGAACCACCCCTGCCCCGGCACTGAACCACCCCTGCCCGGGCACGGACCACCCCTGCCCGGCCCTGGACCACCCTGCTCGGGCCCGGGAGCCTCGGCGGGTCCCGCGGCCGGGGCGAGGCCGCCCTTGCGTGCGTAGCACTGCGCCGGTGCTCACCGTTTCCTCTCGGGAATAAGCTCCTTTCACCACAGACATCCAGTCGCAATCTTGTCCCCTGCTCACCAACGCCCCGACGCAGCCACAGAACCGAGGGCCCAGCAGTGACACACCCGAGAAAGCCCCCGGGTCCCGGGGCCACCTTCCCCACGGGCAGGGCCTCTCAGGAGGGTGGGTCGGCCTTGCATCCCAATACAGCTGTTCCCATCCCCTGTGCCTTGCATCCCAATGCACCTGTCCTCATCCCCATGCCTTGCATCCCGATACACCTGTCCTCATCCCCATGCCTTGCATCCCGATACACCTGTCCTCATCTCTTGTGCCTTGCATCCTGATACACCTGTTCTCATCCCTTCTGCCTGCACCTCAGCAGGGAGCCGTCACAGTGTCTGCCTTGCCTCAGCTCACATGCTGGTGTCTGAGAATGGGGATGTTTCTCTCCCCAGACTCACTTATAGACTTTACTATTCTCATTTAAAGAAAAAACCTAGTTTAGTTTTTAGCATCATCATCACTGTCTCAAAGACAAAGCTAGCCTTATGCCCATGCTCTGAGTGATGCTTCACTCAAAGATGCTCTTCACTGACTTCAAGGAAGCTTGAGAAGCATAATTGTGAGTGACCAATTCTAGGGAAGCAGACACAAAGGGAGAGCATCACAGCTAGGGATGGCATGCAGTGTGGGCTGTGCAGCTGCAAACAGCCCCACACAAGGAAGAACAGCGGTGCCAATGCCCTGCTTTTCCCACCCACCCGTACACACCCAGGAAACACATCTACAAGGAGCATCCTCCAAATTGCAAGCTGAAAATTTGCCCAGGGCCCTGTCTGTCTGGAAGCAGCGTGGGAGTCTGGTATCCCTGAAAGCTCTTAACAATAAGGCTGGTTATCCCCTGAGAGACGCAAATGAGCTCCAGCTGGACAGTGAGATGAGAAGGCAAAGGTGGAGCATCCCTCTCTTTGTGCCAAGGTCTTGGATACTGTCTCCTCTAGGCCAGCAACTGCTCCCAGGCCTACAAGGTGTACAAACAGGTCCCACCACTGCCCTGTTTCTAGCAATGTTTCTAGCAATTAACCTCTACCACATTTGTTTAGTGACTGCCAGTTATGTCACTGGCTTTCCTCTTGCCAGGGATAGAGAATTCTTAAAATTAGTGTAGGGAATTATTATAACGTGTCCATCCCCTTTCATGTAATGACCACATGAGATCCCATCCTACACACTTTATCAAGGGAATCAATCACATCTTCCCAGTGACTCTTACCATAGTGCATCAGGGAAGTAGTTACTGACTTCTGTCCACATTTATCCTGTTCTGGGATTTCCAGAGCCCTTTGAGAGGGTAAGCAGGTCACCTGCCATTTCCCAAGGTTAAGAAAAGTTTGATATGACCAAGGTTAGTTCTGGGGACAGTAAAACAATAAAAAAGGTACTAAAATGCAGAAACATTCAGTATAAAACAATTGCATAGGATATCTGTGTACCCTTGCAGGAGGCAAAAATAATCTGAGCAGCTGTTTTACTGAAATGGTCTAGGAAATCCCTTGCAATGGTCCCTCTTCTTGTTGTATCTTTGGAATGAAATATGTTAAAATGAATTTGTGCATGTTTTACAGGTAGCAACAGCAGAGCCCTCAACACCAATAGGCTTTTTTCATGTAAGACATAAAACATTTGACATGGAATGTACTATTAACACCAGACCGAGGGGGGAGAAGCATCCAAGGACTGATTTCCATTTCAAACTGCATTCTGGCACTTTGTACTCCAGCACCATTGGTGGATCAATATTTAATGCCCGGAGATTCTGGCTCTGCAGGAGTCATGTCAGGGGACCTCTCGAGCCAATCTGCTTGGGTGGAGGAGTGATAATTATTCATGGGCTCCTGCCTCTTGCTCCTTCTCTTGCACAGCCCCACTCTGCTGACTCAGTGCCTTATTCAGTCTTCTCTCCCTCTCTCCACTGCTGTAGCTGGACCCCTTTGCCTTCTCCGCCTCTGAGAGCTGCACATCCCAGCATGGCTAAAACAGCAATGGGTAAGAAAACGCCTCTCTTTTCCTTCAGCCAGCACTAAGGCTGCTGTCTCCTAGGTCTGCTACCTACCCTGGGTGTTCTTCTCGCCCTCCCAAAAGTTTAGGAAAAAAAAAAATCAAGAGAACACTGAACGTATTTTTTATTTCATTGATCAGAGAAAAAAGGAGAGGGTGGGTGGGACATGGGGATGTTTTAACGTTTTAGTATCTAACCAGAGATCGGATTAATTATATAGCAATGGGTGAGGTCGGCATATGAGCACGGCATAATTTTGAAACGGTTTTCATTATTTTAAAGGTTAATAGATATTATATATACATATATATATATATGCATATATATAACACAGATATAGATAGATACTATATATGTGTGTGTGTGTGTGTTTATATATGTGTATATGTATATATATATATATATATATAAAGAAAGAAAAAAAAATAAAAACGAACGGTAAAGTTATCCCTGTAGTCAATGTGCCTCCACCCATCCCCGCCGGCCGGAGTCAGCGCTCCCCTCCACCTCTGAAACCGGGTGGGGAGAAGAAAAGAAGAACGGGGGAGCGGCACCGCCGCCCGAAGGGGCTCGGCGCGGCTCGGGGGCTGCGGGCGGGGCCGGGCCGGGCCGGCGGGCCGCGGTGCGGTGCGGTGCGGGGCGGGGGGGCTGCGGCGGGGCGGACCCCGCCAGGCGCGCACTGCGGCCGGCCGCGCCCAGCCCAGCCCGGCCCGGCCCCGCACGGCACCGCGGGGCTGCGGGCGGGGGCGAGGGGGAGCCGCGCTCGGCGCTGCCCCGGCGCTGCCCGCACCTGCAGTCCGCCGGGGGGCGGGGGCCGGTGAAGTAGGTCACTGCATCACGGAGAGCCGGTGTGCGCCAGCAGCGCCCGCCCTGCGCTCTCTCTCGGGGGGCAGCCGGCGGGGCTGCTGTTACCTCGCGTTTCGCAGCGGCACGGAGAGCATCCATCCCCCTCCCTCCCTCCGTCCCCCGCAGGAGCCGCGCCCTGCCGCCGCCGCGGCGCCCCCGCCCCTGCCCGTCCCGGGAGCGGCCCCGCGGGGCGCGGCCCCTCCGCCCTGCCCGGCCCCGCGGGGCTCTCGGGGAGCGCCTGCCCGCCCGGTCCCTGCTGCTCCTGGCGGGAGCGAGGGGCGGTAGCCCGGCACTGGCCCCTTTGTTCGAGGGAGGCTGCTGGGTAGGGTGGGAGAAAAAATCCCAATGAGGGTGTGGAAGAAGGAGAGGGAGAACAGTCGTGGGGTCGGACTGCTGAAAGCGTCCAGACCCTAACGCTCCTTACGGTTGGTTTTTTGTTGGTGTGGGGGGTTTTTTGGATTTGGGTTTTTTTTCTTTTTTCTTTTTGAGGAGGAAAGAGGCTGGACCTGCATTTGACGCATTCAAATTCAAGTTGTCACAATCATTCACCATTAATGTCATGCACACGCAAATCCCACAAAATAAAGATGAAGTGCTCCCAACACGATTAGCGTCCTCTCCAAGAAGCAAATCCAGTTCAAATTTCCATTTGTGCAGATTCTTGTTACCGCTATTCATCGCATTGCACGAAGTTACAGCAAACCCTCCTGGCACCGGCTGAACCCGATGCATTACCCCAAAGCGTTTATCTGAATGCTGATGTTCCGCTCCTAAGGAACAATTGCTGTGCATTGAAAGCATTCTAACCCGGCTGTGGCACCCTTGGGAGCAAGGCATGAGACAGCTGTAGATGCAAACAGAGCAGGGACGTGAGGGCTGCGGGAGCCTGGCCAGCCCTGCAGTGCCGAGCACGCCGTCCCCTCCCCACTGCAGCAATCCCGTAATCAGTATTGATAATTTGTGCTCGGCCGGGGACTTAGCGCTGCAGAAGGCCTGTTAGGAATTCTGTCACAAGGGAAGGAAGGGCTCCTCAGCCTGGTGTTAATGATCTCTCATCACACAAATATAAAGATTTCTGCGGCAAGGGTGATGCCAGGAATCATTAGGTTTACCCAGAGACAGAGGGACTGTGTGGCGCCACTTTGTCTGTTAATCCCTCGTTAACGAGCCACCTATTCCAGCTATAAAAAGCCATGCAGCCACCTAGCTCCAGTTTCCAAAAATACTATTTACAACAACATTCAATTATAAAATTAAAGTTACTTTATTAAAAGCATCTCCCATCTTTAAACTCACAAAGCTTAAAGGATCCTCCTCACCATTTCTTTAAACTATATTCTTCCTTGTTATCGTTATACATAGACAACATTTGTCTAGACAGCCTATTAGAATAAACCACTTTATTTCAAGAGATACAACAAAGCAAGAAATTTTATTTTCATGTGGAAAAATAGATCCATTCTCAGTAATGCACATTTCCAGTTAGGGCTAAATGAGCTACATTTGTTCCTGTACTCAAACTTTACCCAGTAGAACACTGAAAGAGTTCTGATTTTTTTCCTGTTGAGCACCAGATTTTGCAAAGCGGCAATAAAGGCTAGGTCCTGCTACCACTAGAGCCAGCAAAACGTTTCTAATCAGCTTAAACCAGCCCACTATTATGTTTCTGGCCCTGGTCCAGCAAGGCACTTAATCAGGTGTCTGAGCATGTGAATAGTCCTACTGGCTTTGGACAGAACTCTTCACATAACTCAGGTTAGGCAGATGCAAAACACCTTGAACAAGCCTGTGTTCATATTCTGCAATAGAAAGCAAAACTAAGCCTAAATTTCTATTAAGCTGTGTAAAATAAAAGGTTTTCAGGGAAAGCTCCTTTTACTTATATGTAGGAGTTTCAACAGCTGCAAGAACTTCTGGAGATCATTACACCCTGAATGCCCACAAGATTCTTCTTTCTGTTTAGTTTACATAGTATATGAATGATACATGCCACACAAGCATCTTTGGGGGGTTTTTTTAAGTGTGTCTTTTCTTGAAATTCCATGTAACACTGCTGTACAGAAATTCTGAGGGCTCTAAACTTCGTCCTCCCCCTGACACCATCTTAATTGTGTATTAGATAGAGGGACTCCTTCACACCTTAAGCTCCCAAGCAAACAGGAGGTGTGTTACATAAATCAGGGCCTTTGCCCTGATTTATGGCCCACAATCAGGTCACTACAGACCAATCAGGCCACATATCTGGTTTGATAAACTTACTTAGGGAAAAGTACATTGATGGCAGTGTGGAGGTGAAGCAGTGTGTGATGCCATTGGAACTGAAAAAGTGTTTGAAATCATTATTTCATTGTTTTGTTGTGATGTTTTATTTAAAGACTATTCATTGTTCTAACATCTTCAGACAACCATCATATAGAAAATCTCAGTCCCGATTATGGTTCTGGTTTATTTTATAGAAAGTTATTTAACATAAATACGTGGGGTATGTGTTAATAGTATGTTATGAAAGTGTTTTAATGTCAACTCCTTTTGAGATAGTCAGGAACCCTGTAAGATGATGAATGGGTGGGATTATGAGGATAGAGGAATTGAGGCAGCGCCATGCTCCCTCTTTCTCAGATATAACAAATAATAAATTGTCAGATATAAAATATCTGAGTGAGACTGATTGAACCATTGTAGAAGTACTTCAGAGTTGCTGTTCTGCTTTGTCATTTGCATTTTAGTTATAAGCTCAGACCTTGATACTTACCTTGATGGATGCAAGGCCACTGCTGAGTTTTTCTGTTAACTGAGTACAGCATTATTATTTAATCTGGTATGTAACATACATAAGAAGTCATAAAGAAGTGTATGGTTGTTGATTTTGACTGGTTCCATTATTTTAATAAGTGGCCTTTTTGTACTGCAAAGGGGTAAGAGTTCTGCCTGTAGTCTGCCGCTACACTTAAACAATTGCTTGATTGTCAACAATTGCCCATGAGTAGTCATCTGAATATGAATGGCAATGACAAGCTTCAAGTTAAACAGCATATGGCTAAGTGCCAGGCTGAATTTGGACTGAACACGCTTCTTTCCATATTATTCAGTTTTTAGCTGAAGGTTTTAACCTTCCGCTTTTATAAATAAATGAATATACATCAGCTCTGAATTATTTCCAACTGCCACAGAATTACATGTCTGTAAATAGGAAGTTGCTTTAAGAGAAGAATGAACATAGGCAAGTAACAGAAAGTTATTTATTGTATCATAATTTTGGCAGAAATGTAATTTGACTGAGATACCACTGTTTCAAATTTTTTTAAGAACTAGGAGAAGACATCACAGAATATGCTGGGTTGGAAGAGACCCATCAGGGTCACTGAGTCCAACTCCTGGCCCTGCCCAGAACCACCCCCCAGACTCACACCGTGTGCCCAAGAGCACTGTCCAAACATTTATTGAACTCTGTCAGGCTGATGCTGGGACCACTTCCCTGTGGAGCCTGTTCCAGTGCCCAACAACCCTCTGGGTGAAAAAAATGTTTTCCTAATATAATTTTGGTGTGATAAGGAAGCTGAAGGGGTAGCATTTCAATTAGTTTTTTTTTCTGTGAACTTTTATTACTGAGCTAATATAAAAATGTTGGTAAGTAAAATTTACTAAAGAACTGAGGTTAACACCTATTCATATTCTTTTCTTGGTTTTTAAAGACTTGATTACTCTTCCTACTATTGAGAATTAAGACAGGAATAATTTTAAAAAGAGTCCATATGGCTAAGGATTTATATTGCCTCATAGCAGTTCTTTACTTACCCTGAGGTGTACAGGCAGGAGGGATGGAACGTCATCTATTCCATTTTCTTATGGAATATAACCCATCACACACTGAGGAAATAAAAATAAACTTCAGCAGCTTGAACACTTCCAAAATGTTCTCTCACCTCCACCTCCATTACCATCACCTCTTTGTCCCAATATAAGCTCTAGTTAGGCTAAAAACTTCCCTGTTTAATAATGTAATCCTGTAATTCATTCACATAGATTTTGTGAATTTGGATTTTCTTTGATTTTTTATTTAAGACTGGAAATTTTTTACTATTGGTATTTGTTCAACAATAGTACATTTCTCTATATCACATTTTGCACATTGATTTTTTATTATATATACTGTGTAATCTAACCTTATGGTTAGATTTCTCTCAGGTGACGTATTAATTTCTTTAGAAAAGAATTCTCCATTTTCAAATTAATAGCATTCATTTGAGAAAAAAAAAAAAAACCTCATTGCAAAAAAGAGGTGGGGCACTCACATCCAGCAATATATTTAGGTAGTTTTAGCCTTCAAAGACTATATTGATTCTTCTAATTGCTTGCAGAGAGAAGTCAGCATTTTTTTGTAGTCTAAAACACAGATAGCAGAAGGTTCCCATGACAGATCAGTCTGGGCAATACTTGACCTGTGCAGCATTTTCATGTAGGTCTAATTTAACTACTATAATAGTTCACAGACAAAACAGGCAAAGAGATGCTCAGCGCTTCTGAAAAATAACAAACATTAGGAGTCCTAAAGTAGGCATCCAAAAATGGTGTCACACCACATAATTGGTATAGTGACTCACTAAAAGCTTTGCTAAAGCTGGTACAGCAAAAAAAGCTGAAGATAAGGGACTGAAGGTGGCACCTGGCCCTGTGACCAGTAGGCAAAGAGAGAGAATGTAAATTTGCCTTTCAGCTTAGGGTATCAGGCTTCAAAATCCTTTATCCTGGCACTTTTGGTCGCTCTGCCCAAGAGGAGGAGCAAATGGAACACCATGAAGCAGCAGTGCTTGCTTACCTCTGCAGCAACTACCTGCAAAAAAATCCACTGTCAGTTCTCCATACAAGTCACCTTTAAAACCAAAAAAGTATTGCCATCCTCAGCTGGCTTGTAGAGAACATGCCTTCTTCAGCATTTATCCATAAAATGGATGATAGATGAACCAACTTTGAAATGAGTCTTGCCTCACTGGAGCCAATGGATTGCAGTACAGCCACTGGCCCCAGCACAACCAGCTGCTCTTTAGTCCATGGGGACACAGAGACTGGCAGCTGATTTGGATGAATGGCTGCTATTCACAGTCCTTTCTAGGCTGCACACAACCCTCACACCATTCCATGGATGCAGTCTGAGGTGGTGTTGGTTTTCATTCCCATTAAAAGGACTGTTGCTCTCACTCGGAAGGGCGGGTCCCCAGTTCCACCGGGGACAGGTATCTCAGTCCTGCAAGGTGCTGGGTACCATGACTGCAGTGCAGACAGTACCTGTCCCTCTAGTGTCTCAGAACTTTTCAAACATGGACAAAAATGGCTTTGGAGACCTCAATCCACATGGACCTGCATCCTGAGTCAAAAAAAAAATGGACTGATGCATAAATGCTGGCTCCTGGGAACTAAATACTTATGACATCATGTGTCTGACAAATACCAGCATACAAAGTTGATCTGAAATTATTTCATTTTCTCTTCCACTTATGTTTTTCTTTTTCCTGTCTTCTAATACATAATTTAACCACTGAAGTAAATTTAAGCTATTTCTGCCAGGATGTGCAGTTAAATTGGACCGCATCTGCACAAAATATTAGGCTTTGCTGAATATATTCAGAAATGTTATTTTTCTGAGCTATAGCTTTCACTCCAAGCAGTTCATAAATAAATTATGATTTATGCATTCATTCTAAAGCACAAAACCTATCACTGTTGTAGCAGTTATTATGTGAAATTGTGATCCTTCACAGACACTACTACAAAACAGGATTATTAGGAGTTTTTTCACCAATCTTGCCCCAAGCAGTAGTTTGGAGAGGTGACTGAGGATAGGGTTAGTAGTGAGATACAGGCATGGCTGTCCCACAGCAACAGGGAGAGGTCAGCACCTCTGGCTATGGTCAGGGTCTGCCCAGAGTAAATGTACTCATAATTTGGTGGCCCAGAGGAAAATGTCAGGAGGAATGGTGAGACTTCCACTGTCCCTTGGACTCCTCACACACAGCCTTAGGGAAGCCCTGGCTCGGTCTCTTCCATTGTGGGGAGTGGAGAAGGTGTGGCAATGGGTGCCCTCCTGCTCCTGGGCCAAACAGCTGGTGGGTGGCCTCCAGCTGTGCTGCTGGGGTGTGGTGGCCCTTGTCCCTGTGTGTCCTCCTGCCCACAGAATACCAGAGCCACCAGCTGCGTGTTCTTTCCACTCTCCCGTGGGAAGAACATCATGCTAAAGAGAGGAAAAGGGAGCACACAGGAGGGAGGATGACCTACACCTAGGAGCTGGGATCCCAGGGGCATCACTGGATTTTGCATATATGGCAAAATAGAAACAGTTGTGGAAGCAGCAAATAGAATCTGAGTTCCTTTGGGTGACAGGATGCTTTGGCTTGAGTGGAAATTTTGGGAGTTTGACCCCAGCTCTGGCATTTTCCAGTCAAAGATGTCAATGTAGGCAGTTGCTCCAATGGGCAGGAGTAAGACAGCCAGCAGCATTCCTTCTCAGCTACATTTTAAAAGAAAACTGTGGCTTGCTCCTGTGTTTATGATGAGCCCTGTGCTACCTATGTGTGCCCCACACTGCCAGGAAACAAGCTACACAGATTTCTTCAGAGGACTGGCTGTGAGCTGGAGAAACACACAATTCCCAATGTTAGTGGCTTAAACATTTCAAGTCTGAGCTATCCTTGCTTATCCAAAGTTCAGTACCCTACAATGCACACCAATTTAAAGAGCACAAATTGTGGTTTTCTGTATTCTCATGACCTCTCCTCATCTCTGCAGGAATCTCTGGGTTCCAGATCCTTGATTTCGAAACCTGAGTTTTCTTAAGCATCATTTTAGGCACCTAGTTCCTTTATTGGATTTGTAGGTTAATCATTTTATGACCTGACTTTCTCCTCTTTAAGATGGGGATAATCTTGGGTACTTACCTCAGAGCTGGGATGTGAGGTTATGTTCCATACTGCATGAAAATGTGTAACCATGCTCTGATATTATAGAAGTGCCAAAATCCATACTGATCAGATTAAGAAGCAGAGCAACTTACCTGCTAAAGCTGTATTAGCATTCTGTGCTATTGAGATACTTTTCTATAATCCTTAGGGAATTTCTTAGGGAAATAAAAAATAACAATGTGTGTATTTTATGCTACTGAAGGCACAGAGTTCTACAAATTCAGAATTTTCCCTAAGCTAAGGTATACGCTACTGGAAGGTAGATGAAGTATCTACATTTAAATATATTCACTTATCTCTAAGTAGCTAAAACGTTTGATCTTGATGCTTTCAAAATTGCTGAAAACACAAATTGTCCTTTTGGACTAAGATTTCTGATATATACATGTTTAAATTCATCCTCTGATTTCCAGTAGGATGACTCTGGATGTCATTTCATTGGTGGAGCTCCCTGAAGTGACTAATATAATCATGTCTATTATTTTTCTTTTTCAAAAGATTGTGGAGACCACAGCCATGTCAAAGATGCACAAAATGTTTTTAGCAACATTGCTATATGGAATTGCAGCAGAAATTACCTTTTTTTGGTTTACAGGTATTTTTGTACTGCAAATCCTCCAGTTACCTGAATGGAGCTGTAATGTACCTAGGATATCTTAAAGCAAATGCATCAATATCCATAATTTTTCAAAGACATTTTTGGAAGTGAAATACATTTCTGTAACCCATTTCATTAGTCTGTTAACTATTTTGATGTATTTGTTGCTTACTTTATTCATGTGAAAAGAAAGGGTATCTTATGTCACTCAAGTCATGTTTGTATCAATCACTTGAATATACCTTCTTTGTCTCCAGGTGCTGATTTTTTTACATAGATGTAATACAAAAAGCTATTTCTAAGCTGATATTTTTCTATATGTTCAGATATCTTTTGATGCTGTCAAGACTGTAGTTAGGGGACTTTCAATATTGTATGCTGTAGATAGGAATGAAACTCTGATTCCTGATTTAAAAACCTAAATGTTTAATATTTGTCAACAAACCACTTGTTCTCAAGGCAAATAACTTTTACTGGGAAATGATGTTTTAAGTCTAAATATCATTTTCCAAGTAAAAGATCAATAATGACTTAAGAAAAGTAATAGTAAGGTATTTTTTTAAGCTGCATTGACAATTCAAGTTCCTCCATTATTTTTTTCCCAGTGAAACATTAAGGGAAATATCTTACTTAGGGAATCATTCTGCATTTGATTAACAGTGTAAAGTATTTCATCTTCTTGTTGTGAGAGGCTTGAAAAACAGGGATAAACATGACAGAAGTACTTTCAAGTCCTCTGCAAAATTGTAATTATCAGTTTGCATCGTTTGCCAGTGCTGCTCTAGAGGTCTCATCTCTGCTGGCATCCTGGTTTCTCCACAAAGATGTAGCAAGTCTGTCAAGGGTAGAAATTGCAATAAGAACAAATTCTGAACCCATGCAGCAAAATGAAGGCATTTAGATAAGCAAACAGGTAATCTACAATATGAAGGTTGCAAAAGTATATTTAGTGCACTTCTATGTAGTTATACAAACTGAATTTCCAAGATTAAAAAAAAAAAATTAAGAAAAAGTATCGTGGAAACAGAACATTATATCAGATGGACCCCAGTCTGTCCCTGAACTGTGACTACTATTTTTATAGTCACTTAATGTAATTTGTATGTAGGGGAAAGTCTGAGATAGCAGTTAGGAAAATTTCTATTTGATAAAACTCCCAATGTTCTTGTGAACAATCTACCATCCTAATCCATTTCCCATCTACCACATCCCCATGACCTACTGATTTCCAGTCTCATCCGTTTCCTTGGTACCCTTTCCCTGATTTTCTCAACCTAGTTTCATTATCCAGTCAGTCAAGTGTTATCCTCATTCTTGATCCAGTTTCAGTCATCCTATTCCTTAACTGACTTTACCTGCTTGGTTTTCCTTCTTTATTTTTCTTTAATTTTTCTGCTCTTGGCAATTACTCCCGCAATGCAGATTCAGCTCTCATCTCTTCACACAGCTGCTTCATTCTTGTAGTCCTTCATACTTCCATGAGGTCAGAAGGGGAGGAATTGAGACCACAGGATACAACTATCCTCTTTTTTTTCCAGTTTCCAGTGCTCCTGTGGTCCACAACATCACTCTTTGTCCACATGGAATCAGAATCCAGCACAAAGTGGCTTGAGAGAAGCTGGCTGTAAAGCTGTTTTGTGTCTCTCAGACAAGGCTTAAGGCTGAAATCTGATATTTCACTGACTTATTCCCAGGCCAGGCCTGGACAAATTTTTCAAATGAAGAATGATTCCCTGGCACAAAGCACTAGAACCTTTCAAACAAGTGCAATAGCCACTTGCTTGGCTTACCCACACACATGTATTTTTCCCTAGTCATCATCACGAAAATAGTGAAATGTTTTTAGCTAAAACCTTCTCCAAAATTCAGGAAGAAGCAGCCTTCCAGCCAAGAAAACTGTAGACCAAATTGCAGTTTAAGGATGTGATGTTCAGTGGAAGGACAGATTTTCTGATGCAGTGGGAGAAACAAAGCAGCATAAGGTGGGAAATAGCAATGGCTGACAGTGTTGCACATTTAAATGGCTAAGATGTGCAAAGGCCAGGAACACCAACCTGGACAGAATTAGATACTAAACCAGGGGAAATCTGTGGGTGAAGTAGACTCATGTTGGTTTACATCTGATGAGCCTATTTTCCCCCTTTAAAACTCCCAAAGCATCAACTTGGGAGGAAACCTCTCCTTTATTATTTTTTAAAATCATGTAAGAGCCAGCTACACTAAAAAAGCGGGAGAATTTTATTATTCAGAAAAAGAAACTTCTTTTTTATACTGGAAAAAGATCATATAATGAAAAAGACAGAATAGGCTGTTGCAAATTGACATTTGGGGATATCTAACTCCTGCTGCTTTTAGAACATATTAAAATGCGATGGACAATCCAATTCTGGAAGTTTGAGAAGTCTGTTGTAAAGAACAAGCTAAAAAGCAAAGAAGTTCTGATTTGCTGTTAATGGCAGATTGTTGATGCTGGTGCACAGTGCCCTGAAAATTTCACTATTGCAGGATTCTTTTTTTTTTTTTATTCTAAATGAGACAAACACCCTTACAACAACAATCAGTGGATTATCTCTGCAGGGATCAGCTCCTCATGTGGTTAATTTAATAGCAGAGCAGTGTCTCTGAATTCATCAAGATTTTCTTGTAAGTGTAGGCTGGTATTGCAGAAAAAATAGAGAGGCTCAGACAGAGAGAGCTGCAGAGAGAGATAGACTGAGAGAGCAAAGGTGCTCTAGAAATTTTCAGTAATATTTTGGAATGAGAAAAATACCACTAAATTGAAAAACAGTAAAAAAGAAGGAAGGAGAAGAGAAAGATGAAAAAGAGAGGTGGGTCATGAAAGACTGGGAAATAATTGGGAGCAGTCATATTCCCAAAAGTTCCTATAAATTGCTATAGCATAATCATAATCATTTATGCATCAATTTTACATCTTCAAAAATCAAAGTGCTTCTATTATGCAAATCAGAGCAAAGCTACTTAAAACACAGGTCACTTCACTGCAAGCAGTAGCTCTTGTTCTAGTTTTATTGTAGCATCAATTGTAATAAAAAATATCGTCCCAGCAAATGTTCCCTTTCAGCCAATTTAATCAATTCTGAATAATATACTAATTTCTTTGCACCATCAGTGTCATTTCCAAGAAGAGGCGCCATTCTTTATCTTTCTTTTTTTTCTTGTTAATTTTTTTCATCTTCTGATTAGCATACTCAATAATATTTATAATTTATGCCCAACCATGATAGAGTTTATATGCTGTTGAGACGTATCATTATTTTCATTATGGAAGCAATCAAATGTTTGCATGTATGCATAAAGTCATGGCAGGATACAATAGCAGAAATATAAATCTGGTAATTAGTAGTAATAACTGCATAGATTGTTTAGGTAAAGGTCACATAGAAAACTCTGAAAGCCACAGAGTGACAGATGTGTGTCATATGGAAGGGTTTGTTTCATGAATTTGAGCACCTCATTTAGTGTGCTCACTACCTTAAGCCACCTATTTTCCCAGTTATTCCCCACATCCCTGATAGCCCTCCACTGGACTTTCAGGTATTCTTCCATGTCACTCTGAAATTGGGGGATCCAAGACTGAATGCAGAACCTCAGGTGCAGCTCCACAGCACCAAACCTTCAATCAAAGGTGAACCCAACCAACCCCTCCTGCTGATTCACACCCACCTCTGCTGCTTCTGTCTTCCAAACCTGGATGTTTAAAAGAAAGATTGAAGAAATAGGGGGAAAAAAATGAAAAAAAACCCACAAACTCTCCCTTGTGAGATTTTTTTATGCCAGCCTACACATGCAGAATTTATTTCTACAAACTTTTTAAAAAAATAAGTCACTTCCCCAGTATCCATTCCTGTTTTGGTTCTTACACTTCATCCTTCAGCATTGATAGTTATGGGTTTAGGATCCCATCATCTGAAGCCTCACTTGGGCATTTGTACTTTTTTTGGACTGTGAAGAAGACTAACAGAAAATTATCTTATCCCCTTCCATTTTGTAAAAATAGATTTCCACATTAGCCCCAGTTTCTAGATTTGGTGACCTGCCAAAAGATACTTCTCCTAGTCATTCTGCTGCCCACTTGTTAGCAGAAACACCAAGTGAAAAGATGAATTTTACAGAATTGACTTTGTATCAACGTAGTTGGTGAGGGAATTGCTGTCATTTGTGCTTACTCTGTGCAGTGCTTTCAAAGTCCTTCAAACCCTGAAGACATTATTTTTTGAATCAAAGGATTTCTCCAAAGATACACATGCCTTTGATAGGCTTCCTGCATAGGGAGACTGTTTTAAATTAGGGATTACATTTCTCTAAATCCAGAAATTTCATCCTTTGTAATAGCTCATAATTAAATACAGCCCCTTACGCCCACATATACCCCACTAAGTAGACTTAAAATTGTATAAAAACATTTACATTCCAATAGTCTTTGTTATGAAAAAGGGGATCTAAGCCATACAACATAAAGCATCACAGTAACACAGTTTCCATTATCACACCTCCTCGGGTTTAAAGCAAAATCTTCCATAATTATGAGGTATGTTGACAGGCAAAATCTAATATCAAACAGTTTTATATGGAAACTCAGGACTTATATACTAGGAGCTTATTTTGTTCTGGCATTCAAATTTAAAATACTACTGTTAATTAACACAATTATAATGTGTGTCCCATTGTATAATTGCAAGGATTGGGATTCTTCCTTTGTAAGTAATCTACTTACATATGTCATTTGCAGTTGTGTGCAGAAAGCAAACCCTGTAAAGAAAATGCCTTTATTCGAACTGATGAGACATTCTTATTTTATAATGTTCCACAAAATTAAAATTCCATTCAAAACCCAGAAGTAAATTGGATTTTCCAGACTGCCTCCTTTCATTGTCTTTTGCATTTTGACATTTAGTCGGTAGCCATGGCAGCCAGTAAGAATGATTGTGGAGCATAAAGATGCAGTTGCACATATTTGGCTTTGGGTTAAGTACATTAAATACATGGGAATTGCTCAAAATCAACCCATAAACTTACACAAATCTAGCTTTATATACATACATATATATTAAACATATATATACATATACACGTATATATACTTTTTTATGTATAGACATATATATAAACTTACTAATTAATGATTCTATGTGTTTGGTTTTCAGACCCTATAAAATGTGTTTTCTAGCCTATATATGGAGTGATTAGTTTTGAAAGATACTATCTACAGCACTCACAGCAGTATATTTTCTCTTAAATGGATTCTTCTGATATTTGTGGTGTGAAAATAACTGTGATAGGTTTTGCGCTCAGTGCAATGACTCAACAAGCAAGGAACACATTTAATTACTGGAATGCAAAGATTGAGAGTCAACCCTACAAGAAGTTGTAATTGCATTTATATCATATTGTACAAACAAAAATTTCTACTTAGCTGATTGCCCTGCTTCTTTTTTTTTTTTTCTTTTTGTCTAAAGAAAAAAATTTTAAAAAAGGCACCTTCCATTTTATCTGGCTTATTGTTCTGAGCCTCAAGACACAGCTAAATAATGTTTTGGCCTTCATTAGTTCAAAGCAAAATTTTGAAAATACTGGAAGACATTAAAGCTATCTGCACTTTGGAATGGCACAGTGTTGTTTATAAAATGTATATGAGTTATAAAATATAATATAATATGAGTCATATATTATATCAGAGCTGTAGTTCTGTTAAAAGCGTGTGCTTATCTGAGCCAGAAAAATGGCAAGAATCAGCCTGTCTGATAATGGAAACTGTCACTGTGGTAATCTATCTCTGGTCCCTTGATTGAGGTACTCCACAACAGCTTAATGATGAAAACAGAAAAAGTTTTCTTCTTTCTGGCCCATTCTTTCCTAATTGCTTGCTTTTCCTGAACCATTTTGAGCCATTTCTTTCCTTGATGCTGTATCAATGGCTTGCTTTCAAAACATGTGGGCAGTTCTGCTAATACTTGCTTTCTGGAGAAGCTCAGTATGAACAATTTGACTAATCTCAGCACAGAGGTGAGGGGAGGGACTTCATCATGTAATGCCAGGTACAAGTCCAGGAAGGATCTGTGTCCAGATGGAAAGAAACAGTTGCAGAACTCCGATTTCTATCACCAAGATCGGCAGTAGGCAAGGTGATGTCATTAGTCTCCAGGGATGATAAAAAAATAGCTTGGAGTAAAATGACACTCAGTGTCAAGTGTCAGTGGCTGGTGCATGGCCAGGTGATGCACAACCAGGACGTGTTTGCCCAGCCAACATAAAGGGATAAGGGTGATGCAAATTTAAGTCAGTGGAAGCCCCTGAAGACATCACGGTGAAAAACTAAATAAAGGCCTCTGTTCCAAATACACACATGGATGACAGTGAGATTCAGATAAATAAAATACTGGCAGCCAGCTCTCTCACACCTGCTCTAGTAACCCAGTCTTACTGTGCTGGAACAGAACCCATTTGTGATTCATGCCTTGGGAGGATGCTGTTTGATCATAGTGGCTGCGTGACTAAACCATTGCCATTCTACTTCATCATATTGGATTTGCATCCTCCCTCAAGGCTGCAGACAGCACCTGTAGGGCCTGCAGCGCTGCAAAGAGGTGTCACTTATACAGAATTCAGGAGAGCTCTGTTCCCATGGGGCTTTCCTACAGAATAGGTCTGTGTCCCAAGGCATTTCTTTTTTCATGTCTGTGACATTTTATCCCCCAGCATCCCTTCCCTCTCCTTCTCACTCCATAAGCTCTTTGGCATAGGGTGTTTGCATCTGACACATTTTTACAGAAAGTAGCACAGATCTCAGCTGAGCCCCCGCATACTCCCACAAAGTGGTGATGAGATGACCTTAAGAGCATACTGGGAGGCAGCAGCCATCCCTGATAGCCCAGTTCTGGATGTACTGCTGGGTTCTCTGCTTGAGACACCAGAGGAGATTGGAGTGCCCAACACAAGGACTCCAAATTTCACTTTCCACCAGTGCTGGCTTCAGCACCAAGCTGCAGACACGATGCTGCTGTGGTGGCTGAAGCCTTCATGCTGCTGAGGGAAAGTGGGCTGCTTGCAGGCTTGGCAGCTTCCAATCTGTAACTCACTTCTCCCCACCCCACGCTTAGAAAGACACTGAAGAAGTTCCAGCTCCTTTGCACGTCCTTCCCTGGTGCTTCAGCCACCAGCATGGCCCCGGAACCAAGGCAAGCACCACAGGGAGCAGCTGGGCTCGGGGAGCTCCTGGGCACTGCATGTCCACTTCTGAGGGGGGGATCAGCAATCTGGGATTGTCTATTGCAGGGAAGTCCTGAAGCAAAGTCCACTACGCTGATGTTACAGAAGGCAAGTACAGTTGGTAGCCCCCATCCCAGGAATGCTGAGCCAAAATAACCTGCATGCAGCAAGGCTGGGGTGGTTATGTTGAGAAGAGTCTTTGAAAATCCTTCTGCTTCCCTGGCCTTCAGACAAGTACATCAGGACTCCTGAAAACACTGTTTTTTCGCCTGCATGTAGATGGACATCATGGTTCAGTGGTGCCTACCAGGAGGGATCTTCAGAGCCATGCTAATGGAAATTTTGGAGTGAAATATATGGCTTTTTAAGCCATTTTATATGTAACCTGTCTCAGAAGTGTAAAGGAGATTAATGTCTGTGTCCTGGTGAAAGGGGCATACAACCCTTCGGGCATACAATGCAAAGGAAATGCATTACACACCATGAGCACTAAATCATGGCAGGCAAATCCATCCATTCAAAAACTCCAGAGCTCAAGGTTTTGTTTCTTAAATCATTCATATAAGATTCTAAGTGAGAGATCAGGAGACAGAGATTTTTCTTGAGAACAGGAAAATTAGTGATAGAATCAAACCCAGAACAATACATGGAGAATCCTTACTACTACTTTAGCAGGAGTTCTCAGCTAAAAGTAAAACAGATTTTTCTGTAAGCCATGACAGAGCTAAGCTTGCTACAATGCCAGTCAAAAGAAGCTGTTTGCCCCAGGTGCAGATATGTAACAAAACCAACAACAGTTCTTGAGGAGGTAATGTGAGCCAAATAAGGAAGGTTATTTCCTCCTGGTCTTGCTGCTTTCCTCCTGGTTCTTGCTGAAAGCCTGTTCACTTTTTCCATCCAGTCCACATTCAGGAATATTACTTTGGTTCAAATCATCGCATTGCTGAATTTCCACAGACTTTTTTGCTTCCAATGAATACAGGAGACAGTTCCTGGCTGGGGCTGCCTTAATAGTTTTCAAATTTTGATGTTTGCATGACTTTCACACTTAAGTGATAATCAGAAATTATCTGTGTCTGTGGAGGTCTCTTGTGAAGGTGGGTGTAAGATCGGTATCTTAAACATCAGTATCCTGCCAAATCATCTGAATAGCAGGGTTTGAACTTCTGACTGCACAAAAATTAAACAGTCATGTTCAGTTAACCAGCAGGAAATAAAGCTGTTTTAGGACTACTGTAGCCTTTAAGTTCATTCTTCACTCTTCATCCACCTCATTGTTTTCAAAGTCTGTTTTAGTAACTTACATCCTTTCCTACACAGAAAGCTCGTGGGAAGAAAACTGGGGGAAGACAGATGGGTGTCACAGACATATTTTATGAAAAATCCTTTCATTAGGATCTTTTTTTCTGAGAAGCTGGGAAGTTTCAGCTTCTCCATGTTTTGCTGCTTTGGAATGTGGTTTGTAGGGTTGTTTACCCAGCATGTGAAATTGTTTCTACTTGATGACCAATCATGGTCCGGCTGTCTCAGACTCTCTGGTCAGTCAAAGATTTTATTATCATTCCTTTCTATTCCTTTCAAGCCTTCTGATGAAATCCTTTTCTTCTATTCTTTTAATATATAATTTTCTTTTAATATAATATATATCATAAAATAATAAATCAGTCTTCTGAAACATTGAGTCAAGGTTCTCATCTTTTCCCTCATGCTGGGACCCCTGCGAACACCACCACAGATGGGATGTAGAGGTGCAGAGAGAAATATGGTGAAGGATGCCTTGTAAAGGCAAAGCAGACCTTAAAGAAGGCTGTATTTTGTATTTCCCCTTGTAAAACAAAAAAATATCTCTAGAATTTTTTGTTTTCACCTTAGTTGAAGTTCTCTTAAGTTCAAACACATTTCAAGAGGGCCACAGTCCAGCCAGTATTAGTACTGGCTCCTTAGCCTTCCCCTCAGCCCCAGAGGATTCTGGAACTGAGCTGCCAAGGGCTTCTTCATGCCAGCGTGATTCATGGCTCTGCAAAGGGTGGCTCAGAAGAGAGTGCAGCATCTGCTCTGCCACTGCCATGGGCCAGTTTCTGCAGTTGAAGAAGGAGGAGCTAGCCCATGGCTGTCTTGTCCTGTCTGCCCATGTTTCCTGCAGCAGGCAGTGTGGTGAGGCTGTGGGGCCCCAAGTCCACTGACAGGCATTGAACAGGCACATGTCTGCTGTGCTCCTTCCACACGAGGAGGAAATGTGTGTGCCGCCATTTCAATGACTGGAAAGCACAATGTGACTACAACAGAGTCTGCATCAGTGTTTGTTTGGAGTAATCATGACAAAGTTGTTGTTTTTTTCAAATTCAAAAAACCACTTAATCCAAATCTCATTTTGGAAATGGGTTTACATTAGCTCAACAAAGAAGTCCCATTAACTCATGTCACAGATGACTGTAATAGTCAGGGTTCAGTAAATGGGCTTTCTTATTGTTTCAGCAGTGAAAATTACATACATTGAAATAATACAAAACAGTAACTTTACATCTTAAGATGCTGACATCATAAAGTGAGCAAAGACATTTGACTCTCACCATGCACAGTAAGTAAAAACCAAAGACATGGTACTTGAAGTACTCCAAAAGGTCATAGTCATGATCAATGATAGATTAGGTTGTAAAATTTGGAGCAGTTTTTAATGAGACCTGTGCCACTCTCCAATCTGCATGTTTGCATGCATTTGTATCCCTGCACTAGAATTCAAGAAAACCATTACTGGACAGTCTTTCCATAAGCAAACAGCCTCTTGTGTATTCCACAGGATGGGTTTTCCAGCCAGATCCCGTGCTGTAACCTAAATTATGCTGTGGAAATGCTATGCCAGGCCTTGCACTAGGGGACAGGGTTTATTGGTACAATCTGACACAGTCTTAATAAGAAGCTGAAGGTCAGATCTGTTGCTTGCATTTGGTTTTTTGTGTATTTTGAAGAACTGATGCTACACTGATCCCTGATTTCACAGCCACTATGTTCTTTTATGGATGACACTAATGCTCGATTCCCTCCCAAACAGTTTTAAAGGCTTTTGTTAAGAGAGTGAAATGGATGATCTTTCTGCCTAAACCCAGGAACATTAATGAGGGTTACAAAAATTAATGCTTAAAACTATTTTTTCAAACTCCCAGTTGCCACAAAGGCAGATTAGAGCTGTCCCAAGCTCTTCCTTTCTCATTTTCCAGGCATATTTTAGGAAATTCTAGAGTCACGGTTGACAGAGGAAACTCACTGGTTAGCTCTTTTTTTCCTGGATTTCTGTTTCTTGTTACTTTTTCATAGTCCCTGTTTATTCTATTGCCTAGATATAGAAATATCAAAAAAATCAGGGACAGGGGACAAAAACAAAACTCTATTCTCGTCTCCAGATTAACCTGCATTGCAGTGTATAAAGACTGCAGTTTTAAAGACTTGGTCCCCAAAGAATGGCCCCAGGTGAGTGGGAGTCCTGTGCCACCATTCTCTACAGTGAAGTAGGTGAGCACTGTAGGGATTAAAGAGTCCCTAAGCTGTGAAGCAGCTTTATTTTTGTTGGGGAAACTGGAAAAGTACACATAAAGATAAGATTGTGAGATGGACTCAAACTAATACTCTGGTGGGCAGTGTTTTGCATTCAGAGAGTAACAAAATGAGCCCCACCTATGTGAACCACCAAAATGAGATGTCACTCATGGCTGAGAATAAGGAGTGGATATGATATATTTACTGCAGGGAGTTTTGCTTTCATTCTCTCCATCACTGGTGACTCTATAAGCCTATAAACATCCTTAGGCTTCCTGACACTGAAGATGGATTTGCTGGTCTTAAGACAACCTAATTTGTTTGACTTCAGACATCTGAATGGGACCATCATTCTCTGGTAATGCTAATCTCTCCCTTGACTGAAAAATAAGCTTTCATGATTTCTGCAAAGTAGCTCTCTTAAATAATGGTCAGCATTAATTAAAGTGAATCCCAGGCTAATAGATCTCAGACATGCTAAAAACTAAATGATACCTAGAAACTGTACTAGTCGTGCCCCATCTTGAATTTTAATTCTCCCAGTCCCATGTACTTGTCCAAGTACAAGCCACCACTTTAGCAGCACTCATCATGTAACTTTCTTCAAATACCCCACCCGCTGTGGGAAACAACGCAGTTGGGATTGTATAATGTCCCCTTGTTTGGCAGAAAAGAATGCAGCACATTACTAAAATGGATTAGTAAAAATAAAATTGTAAATTACTGGTCAACAGATTGTGGCTGCCAGTGTTCACAAAATTATATGACTTAAAGCATTGCCTTGACAAACCAAAAGCTCTAGCACCCCAGAGGGAGCATTACCAAAATGACACTTGTAACAAACCACATCGTCAATAACATCCATCAGAAATCCATATAAAGGATGGGTTTGATAGGTCTTCTCTATCTGCATGTCATGCTTAATCTCAATTCTTAATGCTTCAGTGTCTGCCAGAGGAGGAAACTAAGCAGAATTTCAGTTCAGTCTCAGAAGGGCAACTATCACACAGGCTCCTGCCGAGGGAGCACAGGGCTGAGCTGTGTTATGGGTTCCACACTCTGACCATGGGCAATGTGCCAGTTTCCTTTTCCTTCCAGTTGTACAGAACTTCAAGAACTAGTTGACAAGTGGTATTTGAAATGTCAAAATACAGTAACATTACAAATTCATGTACGTGACGTATACGCATAATGTATGTGATTAATATTTATATATATTAATGTGTGTATAAAATACATTTCTTACTTGTGGACCAGATTCAGTAAGGCAAAAACAACCAACACATTTTCCTATATCAGATGTTAATTATAAGTAACATTAACACTTTTCTCCCTTCATGTGTTAAAAATAGACTTGCTTATGAATAATGGTCTCTGCTGTGACACAGCAATCTGTCTGAGCTGTGTTTGCCAAGGAACAAAATGTGACCCAAATTGCCCATGGCCTGTCAGTCAGGACAGATTTTCATTTTACAGTGTAAACTGTAAAAGATTCCTTATAGCTATTGGATAGCAGATGAGGACAGACAGTAAGGGTTTAGCAGTGCTTTCCTTAACCTTCCCATTTCTCCCAGCAGTAAATGTAAATAGGTGGTTGCTGGCTTCTAATGGCAGCCATAGCACTCCACCTTAGCAGCTTCATTCATTGGGCAGGTGAGCTGCAGGACTGGCAATGGGTACAGCCCTTTTCTGTCATTAGCAGAAGAATGCAGGATATATCTGAATAAACATATTATTTGAGATCAGTAGAGCATTTCCAAAGAGGATCATCAAAACACCCCAGCTGACCATGCTTTGTTTCACACATCAGAGCAATCTTGGAGCACAAACAAGTTTAGTTGATAGGTATTGAAACTGGGAGGTGTGTATTAGCAGTATATCCACTGTGCGCCAGGCTCTAATGGTTGTTCAGAGCATGGGACCAGACTAGCCTCAAGAAAAGATCTCCAAAATTATACATCATGGGCATGAAATCCTTAGAATGGTTTCCTGCTGTCCTTCCCTTCTTGCTCATCAGTTTTAGGACTGGAACCCTTAAAAGGCCTCTGAAGGTCTTAGACAGACAAGCAAGTAGAGCCCAAAAAGGAAGAAGATGGATGTTCACCCAACAGAGGGAGTTGTTTCACAGTTTCTAAATACAGCTGTTAAAAATAATTCCACAAGTTTGAGAGAAAGGGTGAGGTTGGCTTGAAACAATAATATTAAGATACATTTGGGACTTTTTCAGAAAAAAAATAAAGTCATGCATTTTTTATTTTCAAAGCCATCTGAGTTTAATCTCTTCTGAAGCTGTCAAACATTTAGGGGCATTTCATAATATTTCTAAGGTTTTCTCTGCAACTCTGAATATGAGGGGCTTATTCTTAAAAAGTAGATGAGGTTCTAGAATAATCACACAGTTTCAGAATTCAAGACCTATAAAACCTAGTATATTCACAGCAAAACTACAAGAAATGCTAATATTTTTTGTTTTAGCAAAAATCAGTGTTCTTAATGCATATAAACATTTAGATCTTGCTGCATATAACTAAAAAGATTCTGTTGCCATCTTTTGTCAACATTGTTCTTGCCTAGCAATTTCCCTATCAAAGCTTTTGTAGTATTACGATTACCATCATTTACTCTCCTTCATTTAACTTGCACAGTTAATGGAATGATATGTAGCCTACATGACTGCACAAGGAGGGATATAATTAGAAAGCCATTGGAAACACATTTGGAAAATAAACTTCATTGCAATCACTGCTGGTCTTCAAGGGTTTTGAAGAGCTCCACTATGAGGCAGGTAATTTTTGTGCCTCTTTCAGGTTACATAAGAGGTCCTGTGCAGATTGCACAAATGCTCTGCCCTAGGTTGTGTGGCCTGGGTGTGCTGCTTTCTTAACAGAAAACCTTCTTGAGATAACAGGCTTCCATTGCTAAAACACTAACCCTTGGGATTTGGGAAAGTACAGTTATCTCCCTGTCTAACCTGTATGACATGGGTTTTTAATCCGCCCATTTTAATTCAGCCATTTTTATCTGACCACCAACTGGGCTGACATTACTGCTTTCAGATTTTTTAACATGGATTAAGGAAGTGTTTAAGGAAAGGAGAGCTGAACAAAGCAGGGCCCCTGCTCTTCAGAGCTGAGCCTGATCAAGGGGGACAGGTCATCACAATGTTGATGCTGGACACCAGAGGAGGTGTGTGCCACTTCAGGTCCTTTGGCACCCTCAGCCCTTAAGTCTACAACAGGAAAACCAGTGTTTGCCACCATGGAAGGTTGCTTGGTTCCCAGGGCTGCAGAAGCCTCCAGAACCTCTGTGAGTATTCAAGCCAAGCTCCAGCTACAGTTAAAGGAGTCTGTAGGGCAAGTGCAGACTAAATCAATACAACAAAAAAGCAAAAAGTAATTCTTGTGAAGGATGGAAAGTCATCTTAATTCTGCCAGTGGCCAGAGTGAACTAAGACGATTTTGCCAGCATGTTTTCAGTGGAGCCATTGCACTGAAGGAAAGAGAGCTGGGAATGTTCTTATCTTTCTCCTGCTGTGTTTTGCAGATGGCAAGCTGGGAAAAAGCTCACCTTTCTCTAATCACTTAAAATGTTGTTAGGAAGCAAAACATATTCAATGTCATGCAAAGATAAAAAATATTAACAAAGGCCTCGAAAGGCAAGATTCGTAGGATGCTGCTTTGCATGCCTTTTCCTACAAAGATATTTCAAGATATACATTTTAGCAGTGATTCAGCAGATCTTGTACAAGATTCTGCCTGTATCATCAATGGCCATGTCTTTAACACACAGCCCAGTGTCCATTTTCTCTGTGTTTAGCAATCTGCCAGGGTTTGATCTGCAGCCACTCCACAACCTTGCTGCTGAGAAGAGTGCAATTCCATGGTATCGGCAGCTGGCTAGGCAAGCCCTCCTCAGGGAAACGTCTGGAAAACCACACCTGTGTGCTTGTTGGGTGGAAGTCTGAGTGAACAATTTATTATGTTAATCATTATTCATAATTCAGCATACATCACATGGACATGATTATAGTAAAATTAGGGAGTTCTCGATGTCTGGGAAATTATTGGTATCTGCTCTATGGCTTTGGAATGCTGAACATTCACTTTATTAAAACTATATTATATTACATTATACTATATTAAAGAGACATAATATACTACATCATACTTGCTTTCTAACTTCTAACTACTGAACTGAAAATCTCGTGACTCTCTGTTCGAGAGTCCCGACTCACACACGTGGATCTAATTGGTCACCTCAGGTAAACAATCTCCAGAATGCATTCCACTTGCACACAAACACAGGAGCAGTAAATGAGATAAGAATTGTTTTGATCATTCTTTTCTCTGCTTCTCTCTGTTCAGAGGGCATGTGAATACCACAAATGATTTTTCTCTTCAGAAGATTTTTGAGTAATCCCTTGCTACTTAGTTGGTACTTAGTTTTAAAACTAAAATCATGTCAAGACCAAGCTTCCATGACAGCCTAAGTTCACTGAAAGCAAAGTCTTCAGTACCTTCTTAACCTCAAATCCTGTCCTTTACCAATGGTTTCTGAAAAGCTCTATCTCCTTTAGGTGATTTATTCAAGGAACATGATTGCACAAGAGGCCCTTGTGCAAAGCTTAATTAAATTATCTAATCCTTTACTGGCAGCTAGAAATTTTTTCTTGAACCATGGATTATTCAAATACCATCATACTGAGCAGCTCCCAAAGGCTCTCAAACCCTCATCATCAATCTCAGGTTTCTTTCTGAGTAGGAAAAGCAAAATCAAAAACCACAAGAGCATCCATAAGAAAGGCTGATTGAGAATTTCACTTGTATCCACAATTTGAAGATCCAAGGACCATCAGATTTTCCTTTAGCAACAACAAGGGCTAATTTGGTCTAATCTGTTAAATACAATACTTTGAGCCACACGTATTTTAAGCCACATTTTCACATGCTGGCAGCAAATGAGTGTCTGCCTCTGTAGATGTGATTTTGATTATAGCAGGGGTTTGTGTGATTCATCATCAAAAGATGAATTTTGAAGCACCCTGCCTTAACATCCATGTGTTATGGAGTGTGGGCAGTGGGTAGAGTGCTGCCCCAGGACCCAGAAGCCAGCTCCAATCTGGGCTCTGCCATTGGCTTGCCAAGTGACAAAGTATGAGACTGTTTTCTTTACTTACAGGCAATTAGGAAGGGTGAGCACAGTGCTCACTGCATAATGATTATATATTGGTATGACCATTTTTAGACCAGACCCTCCTCAGTTCATGACTGGGGCCTACAGGCATTATAAAGTCAGCAAAGATAGCACCATAAAGGTAAATTACAAAGGTATTAATGGCATCAGCTAATATAGACTAGACCTGAGTATGAAAGCCACATATTTTGGCCAGTAAGTGGGGAATGAAAAGCTTTGTTTCAGGTAGTTAAGCATATTAAGGACATTATGCAAATGATTTGATAAATGTATCCTCATTTCTGCTTTTATTTTTAATTTTCTGGATGACATTTTCATTTGTGAAATAATGTCCTTAGCCTATGGCCAGCTTTTCATAGCTGTTCTCAATTGCATTTGGATACATCAGAGGAACTGTAAGAGCTTCATGTCTCTCCACCTGTCAGGGGAGAGTGGAGTCATGGCACTCTTCCAATGCTAAATGCATTTCCTGGTAGCCAAAATCACTTTCCATAAATCAGAGAGGACTGCCTGCATTATGCCCAAGGCTGAGGTCATGTAGGGGACCAGAAGCCAGTTCTGAGAGTCTCATTTGTGATTTGATAAAGGTGCAATGTTGAGAAGAAATAGTTGAAAGTAAATATTCTAGAGAAATCTGCTAGGTGGGTGATGGAGTAGGCTTTCTGGTCTCCAGCCACTCATCTCAGCTCAAGATTCTCAGAGGAGGAGCTGGGGAAGTGAAGCATGCTAACGAGATCTCTCCTTTCAGCTTACAAGGAAAAGATGAAGGAGCTGTCCATGCTCTCGCTGATCTGCTCCTGTTTTTACCCGGAACCTCGCAACATGAACATCTACAAATATGATGGTGAGTGATGTTTACTGGAAGTCATCCTGCAGGTCAGAAAATGTGCTAGTGCTGGGAAATGACTCAGTTGTCCTCCTAGTCCATAGTATTAGTTGGTGAATATTTTGCTGATTTAATAATTTAATTGCTGGTTTGGGCAATTAATTTCTGTGCAGTGTGCAGTAGCCACAATGGTGGATATTGTTCCTAATAGGAGCTAACTAAACTTTTAACAATAACCCTCTCATACTGAGCTGTTCTTTCCCTATGCCCCATTTGAGAATTACAGTTCTTCAAAGCTGGCATAATTCCCAAGAAAATGAAGAAAAAATGAAAGGATGCCTAAAAAATTAACCAGCTTGGGCATTGCTTGCAGGGGGCGTGAAATGGCACAGAACCCTCATATGCATCCAAAATTGCTGTAAATTTTTATCTTTATGAGATTAAGGTATAATTAAGCAATTACAAATAAAATGGAATGTACTCCCGAGAATAGTTTTCAGCCCATAATCTGCCATTGCATTTAAAATGCCCAAGGCAAAGATGCTAAATAATTTGTCTGTGCTTCTGATCCTACTCTGATATCAGTGCTGTTTCTCTCCTGAATACTGCTGGTGTATTAAGGACTTATAATTTCCTACCTTATTGTGCAGACATGGAAGTGAAACAAATCAACAAACGTGCCTCAGGCCAGGCCTTTGAACTGATCCTAAAGCCGCCGTCTCCAGTCTCAGAAGCACCACGAACTTTAGCTTCTCCAAAGAAGAAAGAACTCTCTCTTGAGGAGATCCAGAAAAAGCTGGAGGCTGCAGAGGAGAGGAGAAAGGTACCTTTCCTTAAAAAATTATGCTAGTAATTAGACATGATTTAGTGTACAGAATAGCAGTTGAGTTTCCTGTCTCTTTGTGTGTTTTCCATTGCCATCACTGAGTCATGGTAGCCTGCATGGACAAAAATCATCAATATATTTATAGAAATTAATTAGTTCATTGTCCTTCAACAGCTTTCAAGCAAGCCTCACTGGTCTCAGTGCTGGGGAAGCAAGCATCACAAAATAGACCTAGCTTCAGACAGGGGCCAAGAGGGCTCAAATGCACTTGCTTACAATGTGAGCATAACTAATGCTTCATTCAGGGCATTAAAGCCCTGCATCAATTGCACTGACATCAAAGCCAGTGCAATTATTTTGTCTGAGTTTAAGAGGCAGATCTGCAATTCAAGCAGATGCTCTTGGTGCTACCAGATCTTGACTCCTCGTAGCATCCATGGAAATTATTCACAGGGTCTGCATAAGGCAGCAAAAATGTCTTATTTATGCAATATAGAGGAACATCCTGAGTAGAGTGAGTTTGGGATCATTCCCACACACTTGAATGAAGGCACTAGCATGGCACAGATGCTAAGAGACATTTCTTGCAGTTTCAGTAGTGATGGAAATTGGCTTTCTAGGGTTTTGCACAGACTACGTCTTCCCCTCTTTATGATCCTACCCACAATGGTAAAACACTGTTTCATAATCACTAAGTTTGTCACATGGCATTTGGAAGAGTTGTTACACCTTTCTCACAAAAGTTGGCACAAAGGCAGCTGGAAATACCCATTAACTGCTTATTTGCCTTTCAGCGTGACTGATGTGTTGAAGAGGTCTTCCTTTTCTCTAAGTTAGAGCTAAATCAGGATGCTTTTTCTTTTTACTTTTTACAAAGAGAAAAAGACAAACTCCAGATTAGATAAAACAGAAGATGACAATGAGACACTTACCATAACCAGCCTGAATTGCCAGGCTGGAAATTATCAGTGTTCTATATACACAAAGCATTTGTGCTGTGTTGCACCATTTCAGAAAAGTCATGACTGTCTGCAATGACCACAGAAAAATTAAAATTGGTAATATATTGTCCTGATTAATTCATGTTTCTTTTTGCTGATAAACAAAAGGAAAGAAGCAGAAGCTTTAGGATCTTTGGGCTGTGTCCTTCACCCAGGAGATCAATGTTATTTTGTGGCAAATCAGCTTGCACAATTAAATAGGCATTAGAAACCCCTTCTACCTGCCCATGGAGTCTCTCATAGAGGGTTTCTGAAAATGAAACAAGCTTATATGTCTCTTAAGCCATTTATTTCTCTTTTAAACAATGTAATTTCTTGTTAAAACTGCTGTTGACACAGCTTTTCCTGATGTCATCAAAAACATATACAGAAGTTCAGGTACAGCATCTGTGCCACAGATAGCCAGGAAAAGCAATTCCATTCTCTTTCTTTGCTGTCAGACAAGATCAGGGTCACTGCCAAGAGCCTCAAGGGAATGATTACTCTGGGGTGTGGCTTGTTATGTGTCTGCTGAAGTCAGTAGATTTGGATTACTGACAGGGCTTTAAAACCTGGCACGTAGTTTGGATTTAAAGTGAAACCTGACTATTCTGGACCTCACTAATTTGAACAATTCATCTAGATGATAACTGCAGTGTTGCTACTTTTGTCATTTTTGCTGGCTTGCTAACAATGACTCTGTGGTTCCAGCACACACTCATTAGCACTATCCCTTCTTTCAAACAAATATTTCTGCCAGAGCATTCATTTCAGTAAGAGGACATGACTGTATATCCAAGGAATTTCCATTTGCATTAGCACCTGCAGAGAGGGGTGAGCTCTCACTCATCCCAGTTATGATATTCCCCAAAAACTCAGTCTGTGAAGTTCCTGTGTGCTGAGTACAAATGCTCAAGTAAAGATACAGACACAGAATGAAATGACAGCAATAAAAGGCCTGATATTATGCATATACTTGGTGGAAATTACAAATTGAGTGTTTCAGAGATTTCATTCCATTGATTTCATTACTGTTCATTTCCTCCTAAAGAAAAACTCATCATGCAATAGATTGGTAATCAGTGATAGCAATAGAGACACCTGCCATTTCTTCCCCTTGATACTGTATTCATTTTGAATGAACATATAACTGAGTTATTTTAATAGACAAGATCCTCCACATTAGCATTGCAGCAGAAATTGCTGGGAAAGGAACAAAGAACAGAACAAAATGTTTCTTTACATCACTGTTAAAATCCCTGGTGTTCTCACATCTTAACTATTGACTTCATTTTTGACCCAAAAAAGCATAGTGCAGAGAAGGATAAAAAAGCAATTAGAGGAACAGAAAATCTTCCATAAGAAGATAAATTAAACAGTCCACTTTTCAGCTTGGAAAGAGACAACAGATGAAAGATAAAATATAAGTCTACAAAGTCATGAATGGTAATGGGAAGATGAATAGGAGCAATTATATTCTATTTCACTCAATCCAAAGGGGAAAAAACATTCAAAGAAATCATCAGACAGATATTTCAAAAAGGAATCATGTTTTCATATATTGTTTATTTAAGATATATTTGTTATCACAGACTGTTTATAGGTTATTAAAATGTTATTTGGTTCAAAAATATAATAGCAAAATTGATAGAGCACTGCCTTGTAGGAAATTATGTGAATGGAACTTGTGACTCAGGAAATATGGAACTTGCTGACTGCTGAAAGCTAGAGATATTTGCCCAAATTCATCTAGAGTTTCCCTCAGCATCTTCTTCCACTTTCTGATGCTAGACAAACCAGGCTTTTTCCAAAAGCCAGCATGGCTGTTGTTATCATACTTTTCAATCTATGTACAAAGCTGTCAGGCATGTCCTTCCAGCACAATTTTATCTCAAATCAAGCTTAACTAATGGATGAGAATTGCCTTTTTGGAAAACAAGTTGCTAACGAATTTTACGCTGCTTAGGAATTAGGTTCTGCTCTGTTAATTAGGCAGTGTTCATTAATAAATGTTCAAACTCATGAGACCATCTAGAGCAATACATGCACTTCAGCAGTCTCCTGCTTAGGCTTTTTCCAGTTTGTCATTCTTGTTTATTTCCTAGTAAGCTTTTACAGGGCTCCTTTCCTTTTCTCCCATTTTCTCTACCTCACCTGACAGCCATGACCTCATACTCTCAGAGAGTTTCACCTGAGGCATTTTGTATTTTTTGCATTACACAGCAAAGCCAATTTGGGCTAGTTACAGATTAGTCCTTTCCATTATAGAATCCTCTTTACAGCATGTCATTATTATCTTTTTTTTTTTTTTTTGGCATATATGTGCTATATTTTCCTACCTTGGTGGATAATCAGACAGATCTTTTCATCCTTCTCTGTTAAGAAATTAGAGCACTGCGACATTGTATGCAGCAGAAGTTTTCCTTACAGATATTTAACATTTATCAATTTTTACCAATTGACCTTGAATGTTCAGCTGTTATTATTAGTGGTATACAGACTTCAAGGGGCATATATCAAATTATTTGTTTTTATTGTCTATGTTCAATTTACTTAGTAGCATAAAAAAGAAACACTAAAGGGATGTGCATTTCTTCTAGACTGTGGATTATAGACGAGAAATTGTATGTAATTAAATCCTTTTAATGGCTTTGTGTTGGGATGAAACTGAATCAAGCTTATCCCTAGAGCTTAGTGTGACAAAGAATACAGGAAAACAGTCATATTTTTTTTTAATTTCATGCTGTTGGATACAGACTTCCAGCTTCCTGGGTTTTTAATGCTGTTGCAATGAAATGCCACAAGACAAGCCTGCTGTCCAGGCTGGGCTTGGCTCACTATGCTCCCCCCAGCTGCAGCCAGCCCAGAGCATCTCTGCTGGGCTTCAGCACCCAACTCACTGCCCCTTTGAGCCAGCAGCCTGCCCGGAGGGGGCTCTTGGCACTCTTAACCCATCTCTGCTTTTCCATCCATGTTTAGTGTTCTGTACAGGAGGCTGCTGGGGGAAGGCAGCAGAGCTGGGGACAAATGTTCTCCCCTGGACATTGCATGGCACCTACAGAACTGCTGCTCCAGGTGACAGGCAGAGAAGGGATGTGCTCCTTCCCTGTCAAAAGTCAACGTTTCTTCTTCCATCTAATTTCTGTTACCCTTTCCTACGAAATTTTAAGGTGAGAAGAATGGGAATGAAGACAGGCAATGCCCAAGACATATGTCTCCTGTCTTGCTCACCTATTGATCTTCCTTTCTATTGCTGCTGGCCCTCAGCTGCGCTTCTGTGGAGAAGTAACAGAACATGAAGCATTTTTCCATGTAAAGGTCCCAGTAATAGGTGTAATCAGCACCAGAAACAGATCTTTCTGTCACATTTTGATTTATACCATAGTGTGCCAATACACAGTTCACTCCTAAGTAACCAAAGAAATCAAAGATAGCAAAAATTCCAAGAAACTTCACAGCTCCTCACCCAAAAACACACATTAGCCTATAGAATGTGGGTCTGTAGGAAGATGTTTGCTACCAACAAGGAGAGGATTTGGTGTCAGGCACCAGGGTCTGTCTTGGAGCACATGGAGCCATGAGCATACATCCCAATGCTGGCAAACATTCTCTCCCCACTCTGCCATGAGCTTCTCTGCCAGTAATGAACAACCATCAGACAATTTGACATTGATCCTCATTAACTTTATAATGCCAGGCCTCAAACTGCAGCAGACCATGAGGGCAGAGGCTCAGGTGGAACTTCTTGCATGTCCCCAACATGCCTTGTTCAGCCCTGCAGGTCAAACCATGAGAGCAGCAATTTTGTGCCAGCTGAGGAAGAGAAAGTTTTCTTGAATCACAACATGGAAGGGCTTTTTATTTTAACTCTACATCTCAAAGGTTGTTTGGAGACTGTACAAAAATAAATTGAAAAAGAAATCCCCACCTAAATTTAAGAAAAATTTTTCATTATCTAGCTTCACTAGAAGCAGAGCTTCACCCATAGTTACAGATCACATCTCTGACTCTCCTGCCAAATGGATATTTCTGAGAGAAGTCTAATTTGACACCATTCCCATGTTTTTACATGGAAAAATTCCAGCCTCAGTTCCTTCTACTGAAAACATCAGTACTTCAAGTCACCATACCAAGGCTTCACCTTGGCATTTACATTGCAGTAGGAGCCTTTCCTCCTGTCTTCACAGTCTGCTCATTAATAGTTACTCTTAGATACACACTGTATTGAGGAACACCAACATTACTGCAGCTTCTTCTGAACAACTGCATTGTTAAAAAAGAAAAAACAGTCAGTGAACAAATGTGTTGTGAAAGAGGAGCACTCAGACGCCCTAGTAACTAAAGGTACTGCTATCTGAGGTTGAATACATTCAAGCTGAAATTTCCAGCTTAAAAGCAGTTGTCTGAACCCATTTCTTGTTTAAGAGCAATAAAGAATTAATTTTATCTCTGTATCAATTACTTCAATATTTGGATATATCTGTCAAACAAAGATAGATAGATAGATAGATAGATAGATAGATAGATAGATAGATAGATAGATAGATAGATAGATAGATAGATAGACGTGAGAAAATAAAGCAGCTCTTACTCAGATAAGGAAAATTTTCTTCATGTGAGTAATAATTAAACAATATATCTCCAAAGCCAGTTTCCATAACTAATTTTGCTCATGAAGTGAGTATTTAGTAGTCTGCATCTATCTCTGGCCAGCTAGGTACCAGATGTAGATTTCCTTTTGAACCACTCATCTCTGGAAACTGAAGATGCACATGATAGCTTAAATAAATATGACCTGAACATCACAGGAGAGGAGTTTGCCTGCAGTTTTAGCCCATCAGTATGTTTCTTGGAGCAAAGGTATCTGTACCAGGACTATTCTCCAGTATTTTTATTCCTCCATATTTAATTATTAACAAATAAATATTTTTGTTTCTCCACATTATTTTGAGGCCATTTAGTACCTTAAGGAGGCTTGTAAAATGGAGGGAAAGTGGTTTTTTTCCAAACACAGATAGTGATAGAACAAGGAAGAATGGTTTTAAACTAAAAGAGGGGAGATTTAAATTAGATGGTAGGAGGAAGCTCTTTAATGTGGGGGGCTGAGGCAGTGACACAGGCTGCTCAGAGAAGCTGTGGGTGCCCCATCCCTCAAAGTGCCCCAGATGAGGTTGGGGCTTTGCACAATCTGGTCTAGAGGAAGATGTGCCTGCCTATGGCAGGGGGTTAGAACTGGATGATCTTTAAGGTCCATTCCAGTCCAAGACACTCTATGAAGCTTTGATTCTGTGATGTAACACTAGATGCTGCAGCTGGAGCTGCATTGGTTATGCCTTGTTATATTTAAGAAGTGTTCTGAATATTCCCCCTTGAATATTGCTTTTTTTGCTCCACCATTTCGTATTTCTCTCTCCTTATTAGTTTTCCTTATATTTCATCTTGCTAACAGCCTTTTTTTTTTCATTTCCTCACCACATCTGTGTAAGAAACACCATAAGCAATATACAACTGTGTTAGAACTATCAAAAATTTGAAAATATCCCTTCTAGCGCTTCAAACAGTGTCAAAAATAAATTTGAAATGAAAACCTCCTATGTGTGTTGGAATCCTGCATCACTGTGGAGCTGTGTGAGTCCAAACACAGCCATTTAAAAGCCAAGACCAACAACAAAGGGAGTCTATTAATCCCAGCTCCCCTGGGTATCTAGGGTCATTCATTTACCCATTTCTGGATGTGTAGTAGACTTTGAACAGACAGGGTGGCCAAGTTCTTTTGCCAAATGGGCTGGAAACAGAAAATAATTTGACAATCCAGTACAAACACATAGCAGGCGCCTTCCAGAATTGTCATAAGGGGATTTCAGAATGATCTGAGCACCAGGGAAACAGCAGACTGACAGCTGGGGTGCAAGGCCATTAGAGAAGGGACATCAGTCTGAATGACATTCTACCCTGTGGATGTTTCATGGCAGGGAGGGGGGTTCCTTTATTTTGAACCAGTGCCAGTGATTTTCCTGTCTCAAAATTTGTCACAATGTGCCCTTAAAGACGTATTGTACAGGAAAATCCCATTAGGGGTTTGCAGTCACTTCCTGAGGCCTGGTTCAGCTTTCAAGCAGTCTCTTTCTGGTGCCAACCCAATTTGCATCCAGTAAATACTGAATTAGAGGATAAGGATTTTCTTCATTATCATGAATTATAGGACAAATTACTTTTGAATGTACTGTCTGCCAGCACAGCATCCAGAAATGCGTGTACTTTGATATGAGGGTCTAATTTTTCACTGTTCTCCAGTATTTATGATAAAAAGTCTTTCCAGAAGGCAAAAGGTTTGAATGAAGAAAACAAATCTTGAAAAATGGGCAAGTGCCTCAAAATCTCAAAGGCATTCTGCTACCTCCATTGAAAGCAAATGCTCTTTTAAAAAATGCTTCTTATCTGCATGGTCCAAATCTTACTTTTTATTAGCGCATGGCTGTGTCCTTGAAAATTGTTTTCCAAATCTGAAAAGGTCTGATTTTATAACTCATTATATATGCATATTTAAACACCATGAATGCTAGCCTTTCAAATTTACAAGTCACTTCTGAAATGTTTCATGGGAAAGGACATTATAATTACTCTGATGGTGTCTTTTCTATTCAAACTGCCTAGAGGAAGAGAAATGAATTCCCAGATTATCCATTACTTTTAGATCATTTAAGCAAAGGGTTCACAAAATTCATATCAGCAAACAAAATTTAATGATTGTAACTTTTCCAAAAGTAGATGAGAGATTTCTGTTGAGTAGTAAATTAAATAGAAAATGCAGAATAACTTTAGAAGCACTAGTCAAACTGGGCCACTCAGGTTTGTCCACAAGTGGGAAAGAGATGAAGATATTTAATTATTTCAGGTTTACATTGCATCAGATCTCTTGAAATAACTTTTTTACTTTGTAAATTAACCTACAGTTAAGAACTTTTAAATGCTAAGTATCTGAAATCAAACATTGTGTTCCAAAATAAACTACTTTTATTATATTATTATTTAAAATTCTGATATTTTTATTAAACCTATGGGGCTTTTATGATTTTTTATTGCTCTACAAAATTCCTTCTTTGCCTAGCTCTACTTGACTTTGGCTCATCCTTCTTCTATATTCCATCAGTGAAATTCCATCTGCTTTTGGCTTCATCTATCTGAGGAGTTTTGTTCCCATGTGCAACATCTTTCATCTGGCACAACAGAGTCAGAGACATGAAAAGTGCTTGCTATATTACTCTGTTCAGCATATGCTGCAAGGGAGAGAGGAGCCAGGAAGAGTCTCAGGGAGGTCCCAGCCCTTCCAGGAGGCCATTCCTGCCAGCAGGTGCTCCAGGGATCATTTTGGGAAATGGAGAAATGAGCCTGTAGCCAGGTCAGAGGTGAAACCCATTAAGTGATAGGGATGGAGGGAAGTGGCTCTCTCCTATCATCTCAGGCAGGCCATTACAGCCTTTCAAAGCCAGATGTGTTTTACCCCAACATCTTGCTGCAAGATGTTCTGCCCTGCCTTTGCAGCCTTTTCTAGAATCTCCTTTATTTGCCCTGTCAGTGCATTTGGTTTTATGCATATCTTACTTTCATTAAAATATTTGTTTTCTCCTAGTTGAGTCTTGCTCATATAGAAGAATTGCAGCCTTTTTCAGTCCATTTAAAGCCACATGATAGAATTTTGAATGTTTCATTACCACTAATTGTAATTAATGGTTAAACCCCTTAATTTAGGCCACAAACTAACTCATTTTTATGGATCACAATGGCAACAGTGCCTTGGGATCAGCACTGAAATACACAATTAGCCTCCCAGTGCCCTTTTTCATTCTCTGTTTTTCTATTTCTTCTCATGCTGCCTCTCATTTATTTTATCCAAAAGCACATGATGTTGCTCATCTTTTCCAAATAACTCTTTTCAACTAGACTTGCCTGGAGAATGGGCCCAATGCTGCAAGTTTTTGGCTTCTTTCCTAGGATTAGTGGTTTCCTGTTAGAAATTTCATTGAGTACACATAACAAAGCTTATGCTTCTGAGAAGTGAGAGAAGGAAGAACACAATATTAAGCATGGACTGCATGTGTTTAATTCCTACTCACAGTTTTCATCTTCCTTGAAAAATAAAAGCTTTTAACTAAAAATTTTTGGTATTTTCTATGCAATAAAACACTTATTTTCTCTTCCTAATGAGTGAGATTAATCTGAATATAAGTGTAATGGGAAGAAACATTGTCTGAGTTGATGCTGCCTGTCTTTCATGACAATAAACTTCCAAGCCTGTTATTAACTATTCAAGCACATTATAGAAGAGTCCAGCCTGGGTGAAAATTGCACCTGTCCTGCATCAGTAATCTCCACAGAAATGACTCTACATTTCTTCAACCTCAGGTGCCTATCTCTAAAGATAAAATGTCTGTAGCTAAGAGACTGCAGCTGTCAGAGGTTGAGCAACCACTGCAGCGATGCAGACGAGCCAGGGCAGCAGCACCGCAGCATTTTTGTTAACAGAAGTGCTTCGGACATTTCTCTGCTGCTGCTCCCTCAGGCGTGTACCCCACATTCTGCCCGTGCTTCTAAACCTAAAGCTAACCTAGTTCGGTCACAAAGTAACCTCCTAAAAAAAGGCAGCAAGCTTTACACAGTTTCCACACTCAGGGAATTGTTGCCCTATGGCAAGGAACTGTGCTCCTTGGCAACATGCTTTGCTCCACATGAGTATTTCTTCTCAATCTGTGTCTCTGTTTCCAGTCCCAGGAGGCCCAGGTGCTGAAACATCTGGCAGAGAAGAGAGAACATGAGCGAGAAGTGCTTCAAAAAGCTTTGGAGGAGAACAATAACTTCAGCAAAATGGCAGAGGAAAAGCTGATACTGAAAATGGAACAGATCAAAGAAAACCGTGAAGCTAATATAGCTGCTCTTATTGAACGCCTCCAAGAGAAGGTAACCACACCATCACTCCTCACCTTAGACTAGAGAGGAAAACCTAATCAATATTTTGCAAAGATGATGTGCATAGTCCATATCTCAGCTGCTACACTTGAGCTATTTTTAAGTCAGAGCTACTGATGCCTGTCTAAACCCTCCACGCACTTTGGAAAAGGACTGAAGTGCTACAGTCACACAATCACAGGGTGGTTGAGATTGGAAGGGCCCTCTGGAGGTCATCTGGTCCAACCCCAGGCTCAAGGGGGGCCACGTAGAACCAGATGCCCAGGGCCACGTCCAGGTGGCTTTTTAATATCTCCAAGAATGAAGACTCCCATTCCACTCTGGGCAACCTGTGCCAGTGCTCAGTCACCTCACAATGACAAAGTTTTCCCTGATGTTCAGAGGAAGCCTTATAGGTTTTAGTTTTTGCCCATTGCCCCTGATCATGTCACTGGGCACCACTGGAAAGATCCTGGCTCTGTGTCTCCTTCATTCAGGTATTTATAGATATTTGTAAGATCCCCCTGAGCTGTCTCCAAACTGAACAATCTAGCTCTCTCAGCCTTTCCTCACAGCAGAGACTGAGAGATGCTCCTTAATCCTCATGGCCCTTTGCTGGACTGCCTCTAGAGAAAGGCTGGTTTTCTAGCTTTTAAGAAGTTCTGTGAACAAATGAAAGGTCACTTGTGTTTAGATTTTAGCTTCTAAGAAAAGTCACTGATCAAATCAAACAACTGCCCTATGTCTGTAATTCTTGGTTTCTCAGAGGAGAAAGATGAAAAATTATGGGGAAAAAATCTTTCATATACAGCAAAAGAGGTCTGTCTTTCCACAAGTCTTGCAAGGAAGAGAGTAAATTTTCCTGGAGATCTTCGGTACATCCAGAGGAAACAGGGAATCACAAACCCTAGATGCAAGATGAATATGCCTTTCTCCAAAAAAAAAAAACCTACCACACAAGGGAGAGAAACATGCAAATAAAGATTAGAAGTGTTAAGAAAAAATTAATTAGTTCTGCATGAATGATCATTTGTTTCTCTCAATAATGAACTTCTAATATATTCTGATACACTATTTCAATAGTAATTTGGCTAAAGAAAATAGCTCTCAGGTTTTCAAGGCGACCTTCATAAGCACGTCTACATCTGTGATGGAGACAAAAGTCTTTGAGAGTAGGAAAGAAACAACAGAATCCAAAGGATGATGTCACAAGTAACTACACAAACAGGATGATTCTTGAGCTTAAGAGCTATACCCAGATTGCTTGACATTTTTGCATGAGCTTCATTTGCAGACACATTCCAAGACCTTATGAAAAAAAAAAAAAAGGAAAAGCAAATTAGTTATTCTCAAAGTCCAAAAGGAAGTGGGAAGGACAGCTGATGCATCTCTCTGTCCTAGGTTAATGTTAACAGACTGTTAAACCCTCAATGTGACAGCATATATGCATGAAACCCAAGAAAGACTTCTGAGGAAAGATGACTGTAACTTACTTGGAAACATTTGCACTGATCAGTAATTTAAAATACAATTTTGCCAACACCAAAACATAAAAAACAGACATAATTTGCCAACATCAAAAGTGAATTCTTAATATACAGAAAAAGAAGTGAGACATCTGTTCCAAGTCTTCTAAAGTTACACTGAGATGTGAATTCCTCAAGGAATTTGTGTCTGCAAGCTACTGCAGAAATAACTTCTGTATGCTGCAGTTAATAGGAACACCAAGCAACAAATCCCTTATAAAATCTAGCATTCAGTATTACAGATCTTTCAAGGACTGATTTACAGGTTAAGTTAGTGCAATAGATGATATTCTTTGTCATAGCCAGAGAAAGACTCAAGTGGACAGGTAGCTTCAGTGTTCAGACTAAGGAAATTATTGAGATGTTCAGATTGACTTATCTCATTGAAACTAAGTTCTTGCATCTTTATTACAGTTCCTAAATGCTACAAATAACAGAGTAACTAACATACAATGTGCAGGCAATTAATTCCTCACTCATCCTTCCCTATATTTAGTTTAATATCCAGGAATTCAAAGGGCAAATGTGAGCATGTGGCACATTTTGTGCTGCAAGCAGCACCTCTCTATGTGGCTCTTTTAAATGAGACTCTGTGAGGCACTGAGGATTATAAGACCATATCAGATAAAAGACTGAGCTCCAGAGCAGGAGTAGAAAGTAAACACAAAATGTGCCTCAGGCTGGTCTGGTGGATGACACCTCTCCTGTGTTGCTTCTTTTAAAGATGGTTGTGCTGTGAAACAAGTTTTGCACAAGCATCAAATGCATGACCTAAAGAGCTTGTCAGCTTGAACCTCCCTGGGCAGGGGGAATGAGAAAAGGATTTGATTTTTCTTTTCTTGATGTTTTCCAGGAGAGGCATGCTGCAGAGGTCCGTAGAAACAAGGAGCTCCAGGTGGAACTGTCTGGCTGAAAACAGCAATGGTGGATGTGACCCATCCCCACCATTAGTAAACTCCCCCTGCCTATATTATTATGGATCATGCGATATAAGTATGGGAAATGTATGACGTGGTTTAAAAAAAAGGTAAAAACAAGAACTCAATAAAAAACTTTAAAAAGAAACAAAAAAAATAAAAACAAAATTAATGCGGTCTCTTTGCAGAATGATTTGCTTGATGTTTAAAAAACTTGGATCTTATTTTGTAAATACTTACATTTTTGTTAAAAAATACAATTATTGCATTATGCAAGTTATTTCATAATCTTACATGTCCTGTAACAGGCTTCTGATGTTGTCTATTTCCACTCGGTTGAATTTGCTGGGTCTGTTCATTTGAAGCACCTCGTGTCTAATTCCATTCCCTGCGACTTCTCATTCCAACCCACCATGAGGTCAGTAGTAGTTCTATGGTGCTAGAGGCCAATCATTGCCTAATAACCTAGACTGCTTTGCCATCTATAAGCTTTCTTGAAACAGTGACTAGATCACAGGTATTGTGACTTCACATTCAGCTGCCCAAGACAAAAGGCTCTTAAAATGGTTTTTCAAAGGCAACTTATGCTGCAGGGCTCTGTACTGTGCTGTACAATTGAGGTTGAATCGCCACGTAGCGTGTTTGTTGCTTCAACTATTTGAGGTGAGAGGCAACAAAAACACCTGTGCAACAGAATGAAATGAAGCAAGATCAGTTTGAGACAAATTTAAAAGAGGCACGTTGTAACCATCAAGCTATGACAAGTTTTGGATTATCCAAACAGCCATACAAATGCTAATTGTAAAGTGAGCTTAATTCACCACTTGAAAATGTATTGATGGAGCAACTAATAGATAGCATCAAGTGGCTTTATCTGTAGGTGCCATGATCTATGATACTTATCTGATGCTACCACATTACATGCGTAATAGTACAAGAGGCTACAGAGTATTTCACCTGGAACCATGAGCCAGTTGTTACTGTTTTTTTATGACACTGCTGACTTCCATTCATCATGACCTTTACTCTTCAGTGTTAGCCAATCCTACCTAGGGACAGACATCTAGGACTAAGAGGGCTGAAGCAGGAGGAATGACTAGACAGGGTGCTTGTGCCAAGTACAATATCACCAAACCCAACACATCATCCCCAAAATAGCTGCAGTTTTGAAGTTGTCCCTACCCCCCCTGGAGGTTGCTGCCTGCATATTCTACTCTTCATTAGTGCTATTTTCCTGTATGTCATTGTGAGCAAGCTGTGATTAATAAAGAATTGGGGTTCTGTGAACTGAAAAAGGGCTTGTTTCTTCTCTCTTGCTCCATTACCTCTCTGGCATGTGCCCATGTAAGGGGAAAACCTAATGTGGTCGTAAAAGCATGGAAATGAGACTTAAACAATTATTAATAGACCAAGCCTATTTCTCTGCTAATATGGGACTAATCCCTGCTATGCATTTTCCAGTGCTTAGGCTGGCTGTTTTTAAAGATTACCATATAAACTGAGCCTATAAATGTGACCACTAGCACTGAGTTTATTAAAAAGAACTAGCTATATACACATGGACATGCAATCCTTAATCCTGACTCAACATTGGGGGGAAAATGGAATCTGGGGAAAGAAAAGTAAATAATCTATCTCTGGGTACGTACATCAATAACTACAACAAGATCCTGAGTGTTAACACACTGGTTTTCAGGGTGGAAAACATTAATTTATAGGATTTATTGAAGAACAAAATCACTTGGGTTCCTGCTGAACTACAGAGCTGAGATGTAAAATCGAATTAGACTCCATTTTTAACTGGACAAGTGATAAAGAATTATCCCTAGGATTAGTAGAAAACTAAACTAATTATTTGAAGTCATCAAAGTTGCATCATTTACTCACTCTTTCAGAGAGGTGGACTTTATGCTCTACATCTGCAACAGTCAATTTTTTATTTTAGCAGATCATTTTGTTTCAGGGCCAAGAGGTGGCCTGCAGTCAAAAAGCAGCAGAAGTTGAATGTGGAGAAAGGCTGTGAGCTCAACTCTGTGTGCAGTGAACTCAGAACCACAGAATGAAATTAGTACTCCAACTTGTTACAGCAGCTAAATTACTTATCTTTCTCATGAAATTACCAGAAGTAAACCTGGCATGGGAGCCAGATAGCAGATGTTGAGTCTGGAAGACATGAACTTCAATGTTGCCAAGCCTATAAAGTTTGTATATTGCTTTAAGCCCCAGTAAAAAAAAAAAAAAAAAAAAAAAAAAAAAAAAAAAAAGACATTATTGTAATTAAATTTAAGGTCCAGGATCTTAGCTTGAGGGATTGTGGACTCTGTTTTCATTTCCCAATGGCAAGCCACTTACAGTTTTCCCTCTCCATTGATTTAACAAATTCTGGAAGTACTTCAAGGCCTTTTCCTGTTTGTCTTCCTGGCTATGGTTGCTCAGAGAACAAGCCAAGAACAAATCTCTGCTGCTGAGCCAAGCAGGGCAACCTGCATCACTGCCATGGGGTTCAACTCTCTTCCTCCCAAAAAAGGGTGTCCACACCCAAAGTGCCAGCTGGGATGGTCCCCAGCACACTCTCACTCTGCCACAGAACTGTGCTTTACCTGCTAAGTGCTTCTTGACAGGCGCCCAGGCTGCACCAGGGAAAAGAGTGAAGATCCAGACAGTGGGAGCATTGCTGCCCCAGGTCACAAACCATGCTCTGCTCCTGCTCACTTGGCTCTTTGAACAGTGGAGGGTCTACAATTCATTCATATTAATGTATAACTATGCTTTGAAAGCCTGTTTGCAAATGCACTGCCTATTTAATCTCTAATAGCAAAAAAAGAAAATATCTGGAGACCTGCAGAATAGCCATTTCCTTCTTTTACTCCTTCTTTACATTTCCTTATATTTTGCTTTAGCACTGCCTTTTTAGCTCCTCCCTGCTTGTGCTAGCAAAAGTGTATTTTGGCCGTGGGTCTCTCTTCATGTGTAGCTTCAGATAAAGAATCTCCTTGAAAAGTAAGAAAATATAAGTATAAAACAGCTGCTTTTAAAGTATTACCATTTGGGTAAGACAGGGCTTTTTTAATTCAATGGCAACCAGAGGGTTCAGGGCTTTTAGATCAAAAAAATTAGGCTTCTTGTTTGATTAACTGTAGATGCCCAAGTCCATGCCATGAGCTGGGAGTAGCTGCTGCTGAGCTGCGGAACATTTTCCACAGACTGCCTGAGACCTCCCACAGGACAGGAGGGAGGCTGGAGCACTGGCATTGCACCACACAGATGTTTCCTCCTTTCACCGGGCTCTGTGATGCCTCAGAAGCAGGGCAGAGCTGTGCACCACATCTAGAGAGGCACTTCTGGCCTCTGACCTCTGCAGGTCCAAGGACTGCCACTCCAGGTGTGGTTAAGGTTAGATCTCCTCTTGGTTAAATCATCAGTTGTGTCAGAGCTGCCACAAGGCGACAGCCTGAGTAATCAAACAGGAATGGCTCAGACCTGTCACACTTCTTGTGGTACTACCAAAGCCACAAAATTTATGGTCAAACCAATTCACAGAATCATTACAATCACAACAATCATTTAGGTTGGAAGAGACATTTAAGATCATTGGGTCCTGGCATTATTAACCTGGCACTGCCAACTCCACTGCTAAACCACGTCCCTAGGTGTCACGTCTCCACATCTTTTAAATACCTTCAGGGATGGCAACTCAGTGACTTCTGTTCCAGTGCTTGATAGCCCTGTTGGTGAAGAAATTTTCCTAATATCAGAGTCACAGAGTCACAGAATCATTTATGTAGGAAAAGACAATTTAATCCAACCTATGACCAAACACCACCATGTCAATTACACCATGACACTAAGTCCATGTCCAGTCTTTCCTTAAATACATCCAAGGATGGTGACTCCACCACATCCCTGGGTATCCCATTCCAGTATCTAATTACCCTTTCTGTGAAGAATTCCTTCCTAATGTCCAATCTGAACCTCCCTTGGCACAACTTTAAGCCATTTCCTCTTTTACAGTCGCTTGTTAGCTGGGAGAAGAGACCAACCCTGCTACAACCTCCAAATATTTCCAGAGTCAGAAGGTTTGGATGTATGGTTTAAATCCACCACCAGTTCAGAACGTGAAAACAATGCCTTTTCTCTCCCCTTTGTTATCATGCTTCTTGTCAGATGAAGGGTTTTTGTTGCTTTGTTTTAGAATGACTGGAAGACAACGCTAACCCTTCTATAGCCAAATAGCAATGTCTGCCCGTTCCTTCACTCCAGAATCCCCAAACATGTGGCTGATGTACAGCAGCACTGTACACACACTCAGAGCTGCCTGCCTGTCTGCCACCCAGCAGCCCTGACAGAGAGATGGGCTCTGTGATCAGCACAGGAGAGTTTTACTCCCAGCACCTAAACCATGAAGAGAAGAGAGGAACTTCTCTCCCCTCTCCCAGAAGGAGTGAGACATTAGGGCAGCACGAATATCTTTCTCATCCCACTGTTGCCAGATCCCATCATGTCAAATCAAACCCTCCCACCAGGTTTAGATGGAGAGAAGCAAAGATTGCACAGGAACAAGCAGCCCCACATCCATCTTGCACCACATGCTCTGTCCTGAGCACATTCCAGAGGTGGGAAGAGGAGACATTCACTCAGCAGAGGGGATATCACCAGGGGGATATTGGGATAATTTCAGGCAGCTTTCCCCGCGCCTCAGGGCTGGTAACACAGTGATGTTGGTGCAATACTGCCGTGCAGTGGTCAGAGTTTACAGGGGGGAGCATCTCTGAATACACCAGGGATTGATTGCAAGGATTTTCTCTGAAGAATATCCATCCCATCTGCTGCACAGTTTACACTTTATATGAGGTAAATGGTGGGTTTGAAATCTGAAGCCTGAGTCCAGACATTTTTAGGTTTAACTCCTCTCTAACAGGAGTGGCACGACCACAGATAGCTGTAAATCCAAAGACATGACTGATATTTTTGTGTGGAACATGGAGCAGCCAGAATTAGAATTATTGCAGCACCACCATCAGAAGCACTCCTGACTATGGTAAATCCTGCATTACTGAAACTTCAAATATGTCTAGAAAGCAACATAATGCACAGCAGCCAGCTCAGAAAAGAGACTGAGACAATTATAAAAGCAATGTCTAAAGTACAGGGAAGGGCAAAAGAAGCTACTTCAGAAACCATCAGCAGATTAGGTACATTTGAAAAGTAGTTTTCATCTCCCAGTGAAGGAGAGAGCATGGTCATCCTTGAAGCTGTCCCCCTTGAAAAACACTGAACTCTTTCTCCATCCCCACACCAATTCCAGCCCACATTATATATGTGTATGTGTGTGTGTGTGTGTGTGTGTGTGTGTGTGTGTGTGTGTGATCCATAGCTCTGTGAGCAATAGGAACCAGAATATGCTTGGATTATCCATGGATTAGGGGGTTCTCCAGTGTGCAGTAAAATGCCTGTGCTCTAGCCATTCATAATTCCAGTGCTGTGCTGAAGCTCTGATGCCATCTGATCTTTTAGTTTTACTCCTGGGAGATACATGGAGATTCCTTTTGCTATTCAAAGACCATAGGAATGCAGATAATAGATAATTTACTTAGGGAAATATTTGCCTGCTTCAAGTCTACAATATAATGCCATGCTTCCATTCTTTTGGGTGGCAGTAAGTAGCTGCTGGAAAATGTCTTCCTGCTGTAGCAGTTTGGCTTTGGTGAAATGGGTCACAGAAAAGGGAGATCCTGGGCTATTCTTGATGGAGACATGAAAGGCATTATCCCAGATACAGCCCAGACAAATGTGATATGAGGAAACAGCCAAGCTACAACTTAAATTTCTTTTAGCTATGATAGTTGCAATGGATTTTTAAACAAACTTTGAAAAATAGGTTCACCCTATCAAAATACATTTTAAAAACATTAGTTCTTTAAAGACACAGCTTTCCAGTAAGTTATTTAGATAATAATTTCTACATATTCACAAAAGCTAAATTTCCCCATGTACAACTGCTTCTGACCAGAAGATGGCAATCTCTTATTATTTAATAGGCAACTATAGATGGCAAATTTTATTTTGAAGAGCCTTTCAGCCTCTGCAGAATCCTGAAATCCTGCTATGTGGAGTCAGATGTTCCATATTTACCCTAAAATATGGGCTTGGGTTTATATAAAACATAAAAGATAACACTTTTCTCTTCAAAATTCATTGGTTTTGCTACATTTCCTTAAAAATACAGCACTGGGCAGACATTTAAAATAAACTAAAGGATAAGGTGGCCATATGAATGAACAGGTTAATATTAGCTGTTCCTTAGTCTGGAGCTTAGAGGCTGATTCCTGCTCCCAGCAAGTCTGAACCAGCTCTCCTGAGGGCTGGATGGAAGCAGGAAAACATCACTGCTCTTCAGAGAGATTTCACACAGGCTGAAAAGGGTGATGCTCTCAGCATAGGAAAGTGGAACATCCCTTTCTGCACTGTGTTTTGCACTTAGATGTTTGCAAATGATGAAATGAATGGTGGAGTGCAGCGGCATGTGAAGAGCTGTCCACGAGCAGGTTGCACAGAGTGCATGTTTCCCTGGCACAGGTATGAGCTGGGAGCAGCACTGGATGAGAGCACATCTTCTGCCTCCAGGGACAGGTTTGGAGGCAGCGCAGCTGCTTGCTTGCAAACACAGCCTGTGCTCAGATTAACAGTTCCTGTCAGACCTTGGATGTCCCCATGAAGGGCCAGCTCAGTCTGCCTTTTCCTGCTCCTCAGACACCCCACCAGTGCTGGAGGGAGCCTGACCCACCCAGCTTCTCCCTGGGTGCCTGTCCATGCTGGCACAGCCTGTGGCAGAGCTGCAGGGAAAGATGTCATCTGGGAAACAGAGAGAAGAGGAGGCTGATGGCGGCCACTGAGAGATAGCAGCAAACTGGCAGCAGCAGCCAAGCTGGGGGAGAACAAAGATGAAGCTGGAGGATGCTGCTTCTGCTCTGAATTTCCCCAATCCCTGGCACCTCAGGATGGGTCCTGTGGGAAGGTGATCCATGCATGGAAGTCATGGTTTAATCCAGCAGGCAGCTAAACACAACACAGCTGCTGGCTCATTCCCCCCACCAGTGGGATGGAGGAGAAAAATGGGGAGAAAAAAGTAAAATGAATGAGTTGACAGTTTTATACGACAGAAATTGAAAGGTAATAATAATAATAATAATAATAATAGTAATAATGCCATAGCAAAAAAGGGATGCAATGCAATGCAATTGCTCACCATCCACTGACCAATAATGCCCAGATGTCATAAGGCATTGAATATCCCCCTCAGCAGCTGCGTTCAGCTGATCCAGCTGTGTCCCCTCCCATCTCCTTGTGCCTCCCAGCCTTCTCAAAGGGATGTGGTGTGAGAAGTTGCAAAGTCCTTGACTTAGAGTTAGCACTGATCACCAAACTTCAGTGCATTACCAACACTGCTCTCACCCTGAATCCAAAACACAGCATGGTACCAGCTCCTAGGAAGAAAATTAACTCTATTCCAGCTAAAACCAGGACAGCAGGGTCCCAGGCATGCTGGGAACTGCACTCTGAACCCACCCAAGATGCTGTCCAGCACTGACACCACTGCAGGGGTGTGTGCCCTGTGCTCCCCAGCTCACAGCAGGTCACCAGCACTGGGCATTATCTGCTTGTCCTCTGGCCAGCTGTTGGCTCCATGTCAGACCTAACTGTAGAAATGAGGCTACTTCTGCATTTTACAGTGCATTTTTACCCTCATCTTTTACACAATAATCAGGTGGTTGGACTGGTTTCAAAAATGTATTTTTTTTCCTATGGAAAGATTCATGATGAGTTTTTGAAGGCATGCAGGCTTCTCTGTTCTCTAGGGGTGCACCTCCACAGCTTTGATAGAGCTCATTGGCAAACCAAGCTGGAATTTACAATGTTGACATTAGAGAGATTCCTCCCCATTGTTTTCCATTAGTTTTGTGGTTATCCAAGGTGTAGAATTTCTCCACAGTGAAGCTGAAGGCAAGACTGGACATCTTCTTCCAGGGCTCTGGACCATGCAGAGTTTACAATATTGACAGGCTCTCCTTTGGCCTGTGCAAGATGCTGCTGTGCCTGGCAGATGCCAGGCAGGGCTGGGGAGTCCCCCATTCCTGGCAGGGAATGATCCTGGGATCATTCCTGGGACACAGGGTGCTCACACCAGCTGGCCTCAGTGCCATCACACGTTTCATGCTCCCAGAGGCACCAAGAGGTCCTGGCTGCACAGAGTCCCCTGCCTTGCCCAGGGCACCTGCAGCACAGTGTGGGGGTGTGTTCAGACAGCCCCACGCTCCTGGCCTGGGCTCAGAGCCTGCTCAGCTCAGCCAGCTTGGAACCAGGATCCTCCCCAGCCAGGCTGGGAGTCCCAGGATGCTGGGAGCAAGCACTTGGCTGCTGAAGCACAGCCACACAGGCTCCAGCTCACCCTGAGAGGCTACTGCTTACTGCTGCAAGCATGGAGCCCTCTCACAGATTTTATGGAAAACCTGGATATTTTCTATGCTTTAATACTGGGAAAAAATCCCCTCCTCTTATTTGAACCAATAAAATATAGGAACTGCTTTTTCATCACTCAATTTTTCTCCTTTCTGAGAGAAATTAGATCTTTCCTAGTTTAGAGGAGAAAAATTCCCTGCACTGAAAGAGAATTTCTCCTTTCTCATGGACTGTAGCACAGGGGGACAACTCAGCAATCAGATACTGTTTTACCTGCACTCTTCTATGGATTTTCCAGGCAAAAAAAAAAAAAAAAAAAAAAAAAAAACAAAAAAGAAGGGAAAGAGGTTTCTACACTGAAGATAATTTCTTCCCAGGTATGTGGAACACATAGGTGTAACCTGTACATCCCCTTTTCTTTCCATCACATTTCAGACTACTTTCCAGTAGGCTTAAAGGCAGGACAAAAGCAAGAAGTCAGCCAAATTTATTACAGTTTCCTGAAGAGCTCTGTCTGCATTTTGGAGCTCTAAAGTCCTTTGCCCAGCATAGGATGATGTGCAAGTCTGAGGTGTAAGCAAAAATGAATAATTAAAACAGAAACACACCATTTTCTAAGCAGCATCTTGATTTCTGTGGAAAGGGGAATTGCACTTTCTCTCCCAGCAGTGAAAATCAACCACAAATACTTCAACATTGATTCCTGGCATGTCCATACCCAGAAACTTAACCTTTCTTGGTTTGCCTAACATGGGAAAAATTATCTTTCTCCTTATTCTGCTCCATGATTTATTCATTATTTTGGGGTTAACAATGATTTATTTTCTTCTTGCTAGCCTTGTAGTAGAAGATATAGTTGCCTGAAATCACAAGAGGTTTTTCACAATGCATATTATCCCACTAAGAAAAAGGTTCAAAATAGGACTTTGCATCTTTGCATCACTATTAAGACTTTATTGGTCTCCGAATGACCGCTATGCTCACCGTGGTCTTAAAAGAAAGTAAATAGAAATTAAATACAAAATTATCTCCATTACACTTAGGCAGACAAGAACTGACTGAAAATAGAGGTGGAAGTAGATAGAGTTGCAGTTTTATTCAGCAACTGGTCTTGAAGAAATACCATACATTTGAGACTATACTAAAATGCCTAGAGAAGTGTCAGAACAACTTCAGTTTTTCTCAGAATTAGGTAAGACTCATGAATGTCACCATCCTGATGGGTATTTCTAAGAAAAAGCCTAGAGATGGTCATAAATAAAGCAAGAGGCTTTAAGAAGACAAAATCAAGTGGATATGTGGGTGAAAATACAAGTATTTATGGTAGTCATGGCATTGCATTGGGTAGGTGCTCACGTCAACAGAGGTAACCCTGTCAGTAACTGTAGATATTTTATTAAATTTAAATATGAGGAGTCCACTATGGCATTACAAATTTGGCACTTTTCATAGGAAGGGTACTGGAAAAATCATCTCCATCTCCTCATAGATGTTGGCTATGATATGCCCCTGAAGTCAAACAATCTACAAAACATCAACAACTCCATATGGAATCCTAAATTATTTTCACATACTTATCAAAAGCCAGCCAGGTGGGTGGGTGGTTCTGCTGAAAATGCCCTGCATTCAGGCAGATGCAAATACTTGACGACCAGTAACAGATTTTAGAGCGTCTCTGAAAAGTTGGATAATGTTCCTATAAATATTATTAAATCCAAAGCCACTCGAAGCAGAAGTTAAAGCTTCTCTAATTTTGCCTTCTCCCTCACAGTTCAGATGACTCACATGCTACCTATCTTAGTTAAGTGGGCTTCTCTCATGACCCAAGTCCCCAGCTATCCTTACAAGCTCTCGTCCCCTGTGTATGGCACTGGGCCTTATTTGGTGCAGCAATCACAGGAGAATGAGAGAATGGGAATCCATTAAATTCTCGAGTGCTATTGAATATTTCGGGAAGGACACTCCCCCCGTACTACAAACTGCTTAATATTTTCTGGCAAACAAACTCTCAGAGTCTGTGGTAAAGAAAAATACATAAAGGAGAAGGCAGAGAGTTTCTAAAGTATGTTTTAGCTTACCCCATGTTATGTATTTTGTCCATCATGACATAAGATATCACAAATGCGGGTACAAGTGTTTCATGGCAAATGCAGGTCATTCTTTGGGATTTGGAAAAGGGAATAAAGTAACAAATAACAAGGTAACACATCATTTTTGGTGTTTGGACCTCATCAATTTTTGTGCACTTCTTGAAACAGTGCCCTGTGGAAACTTGTTAAAGTCACACACAAGGAACTGCACAGAATCCAGTAGTTGTCAAACTGGAGTGTTCTACTTTATGAAGAATTAACTTTGCCTCTCAAAACCAGCTGTGGATCTGCAAAATTACTTATGGAAAAGTTTATTTCCCTCTCTTTCCCATTAATCACCATCTGATTTACTTAATTTACTTAAGCCAGGACCTCTTTTATGGATTCTTAAAAGGGAATGGACAACAGGGCAGACTTAGACTGGGCGCTGGAAGCATTTCTTTACCAACAGGGTGGTCAACCAGACCTCAGTGTGTTGAAACAGACCTCACAGAGAGGCGATCAATGCTCCAAGCTTGTCAGTGTATAAGAGGCATTTGGACAATGCCCTTAAAATCATGCCTTAATTTTTGGTGAGCCCTGAGGGATCAGGATGAGATGATCACTGTAGGTCCTTTCCAACTGAACCTGTCTGTTCTATTTTATTATGTACTATGCCATTTAATTGTTTTCATCCCTGAGAGAATACTGAATAAATGTTTGGTGGTGAAACAATATCTTGGTTTTTCTTATTCTAAAGAAAAATGGAAGGTGATATAACAGCCACTATAAATACATCCTCAAAGCAAAATCTTTTCAGTTATAAATTTAAGCTTTTGTATTTTGATTATACTTTAAAAGTCACAAAGTTTAAAATTAACTGTACACTTCATAAAAGAAAAAAAAATATAAAATAGCACTTAAGAGGTATGGCTGTTCATTTGATCTTTGCATGGCTAATAAAAGGATCTGATGTGAATATTCCCTTAGACAAACAGAAATTTGTTCCACTGTGTTATTTAATGTTGGATCAGGCACTAAACAGGTCATTCAAAATTCCATAGTTGAATAGTTGAGTCATTGCAAAAAGGAAACATTTAGACTCACTTGAGTAAATAAGAAAATTCACACACCATGACCTATATCCTCTTTTTTTTTTAGATACCACGGCATAATTGTGCCTAAAATGGGAGGTACATCATTGTTGATCTGTAACTGTGACAATCATTCTTTCATTCGTCACATGTGTCCAAGCACTACCTGTATCTGACTGCAAACAGAAATGGAAGCAGTATCAGCAAATTAAATACTGTCCTTGGCTGCCTAGAAAAAAAAAAAAAAAAAAAAAAAAAAAAAAGAAGAAGTGATCTGGTTAAATACTTGCGACTTCAGGTGTGGCTCAGCTCAGGAACTGCATCTCTCCATTCTCTGACATGGATGAACTTTCTGAGTGAGCCATCAGAATAGAAGGGTTGGTCCAAGGCATAAAAACAGCAGCAGACTCTACATCCCAACCAAGTACCTGAGAAATGGCATGTGGTAAGAGCATGCCCTCATATGATGGATGCAGGCAACTGGGCTCATGTTGACAGCAAAAAAAAAAACCTGCATGGAGAAGTTTGCCTGCTTTACCATCACTCCCAGCCACAAACCAACCTATCCCCAAAGCAGGAAGGCAGGCCACAGCCTCGTGCATCCTACATAATTCTCCCTTCATGTTTAATGCTAAACACAAAGTCAAGGACAAGCTGTAGAAGCTGTAGTCAGGCATCTGTGAAGATAATTGCAAAGATTATCTATTTTCACCCACCCCAAAGAGGAGTTTCTTTATCAGTCCTTCTGGAGAAAGATGCAAACAATAGAATGCTTATGCTCACTTGGTTTAACTCTACATGCTCCCAGTGTTCCATCACCCAGAACATTTAAGGGAACCACAAGAAACTGCTAGGAGTAGGGGAGCTCAGTAGCAATCCCACATAATTTAAGGTTATTTAAGATTATGGCAGGATAGTCCAAGTGAGCAAAGCACCATGTAGGGGCCAAATGAGAAAAGAATCTGGTTCATCCTAGTGTTGAGAGATGGCTGACCTTTGAGCAAATCCACTCATAGTTGTTATGTAGCGGAGCAGGTCTGAAGTGAAGACAACAAATGATGCCTGGTGATGACAGCTAAAACCAGAGTCCTAAAACATCTCTCTGCTGAGCAGAGCCAAGCAAAGCATCAGCTCGTGCCTCTGATCACAGGCCACCAAGAAAGAGCAGCAGCATTCCTTGGCACATTCCGTAGCCAGGCAACTTTCCATGGCTATTTTTGACAACTACCAGGTGGTGGCCAGCCAATACATTCTGCAGATGGGCAGATGATCACATCTTGTTGCCAAAAAGCTTTATGTGATTTACTCCCTTAGAGAGGTCCCCCATATTTCTAAGCTCACACCCAAGCAGCAGCATCTCGGTACAGGGTGAGCTGAGAAAAAGTGTCCAGCAGGTGATTTGTCACTTCAGCTTACTTCTCAGAAGATAAAGCAGAGCTTGCAGGGTTCTTCCAACTAGCTCAGGGGAGCCCTCAAAGTTACCTGTACACCCAGAGGAGGATTGTGTCAAGCCCATGAAGGTGCCTTTGCCACGGGTGAAGTTTGTTTCTGAGCACAGACGTGCTGCTGTGCAGTGCATCTCAGGCAAACAGTGCAAACATAAATCTGTCCAGATCTGGGGGGTGCTTTATGGAGAGCTGAAGCCCTTTTGAGTGGCATGCTTCTGCCAGCAGAAAATAAATTGTGTGGATCTCATGCCAACTGAGAGCATCCCTTTCCAGCATTTTCAAACACAAAGTCACGTAGGAAGATGCCAGAGAAGTAGTCAGAAAACAAAAGAAACTGCAAGCCAGGGTCTCCAGTGGAAATGGTATTCATGTCAAATGACATAAGTGTCAAGCATGAGTCACTGCTGCCATTTCTCCCCTCCCAGATGAGGGAAACGTATACTCTGTGGCCAAGGCAGAGCAGGACAGGATGATAGATATTAGGCAGTTTGACTCCAGTGCTAATGAGCTGCTAGGGTTTAATAGAAGTGTCTCTATAATGCACACTACATTTCCATAGCACCCAATGAAGGACTGGAAACTGTCCTACAGCCAGTCAGAGTTTACCAACATTTCAGTGGCAGAAAGCAATACTCTTGGAAAGCTCTCCTGAACCACTGCCCACATTTGGTAGCTGTGGTGACTAATACAAAGCTGTTGTTTTAAAAACAGCATTAGAACAAGAAAGCTACTTCATTTCCCTCCCTGATTGTAGGCCAAGTGCCAGCAGTGACTGACAGTTTGATCTGCCAAAAAAGAAAAGTTTAGTGGGGGGGATGTTTGTTATTTAGACATGAGAAAAGTGCTGCACCTTTGAAAGTGTGTACACATAAAGCATGTCTTCATTTTGAGAGCATGGTCTTACAGAAAAGGGGCTGCTTAAACTAAGAGCAAAGTAGGCCAATCTTCAGCCATTGCAGTACTGTGAGCAAAGCTCCAGCAGCTCACAAATGCCAGGAATCTGCCCTATTGTCTGCCTTTCCACCCCACTTTATTGTCTGTGAAGTTTGCCTTTAGTCTACCCAAGTTTGGTGTACTTCAATAACTCAGTCAACAGAGGGAAGCAGATGGCAAACATTTCCTCCCAGAAGCCTGGGGTTTCTTTCTGGCATCTTAGTGATATGAGAGGTATCACAGATACCTCTTGCCCAGATGCAAACCCTCTGGCCAGCACCACTGTGCTTTGCCATCAGTTTCCTCTCTTGTCAAGGCATCACTGACTCTTAAAAGTCAAAGTGATCTGGTTTAATTTTGGGACTAGCAGTATACATGGTTTGAACCTTATCTCACTTCTTCAAAAACTTATCCAGAAAAAAAAATACCTGTTGGGAAAGAAACTGCTGACACTGATTGTTTGCTGCTCACCTGGACACCATAAAGGCATGCATGTTGTTAAGGTCACACTGTGTCATCCCTTGCACGTGATGTGCAGGCTGGGTCATCTCCATGAATACAGGAGGAGGTTCAGGGGCCAGGAGGGAGGATTTGCTGTGGTGCCTGAAAATGCTGTTATTTTTTTAGGTGTTCCTGTCTGTGAGCCTGCAGGACTCTGACAGTTCAGTGTGCCCAATGCTTTCCACTATTTTCTCATTTTTTAATAACACATAATTCAAACTTATGAATAGTGACTATTTCACCAGAGCCTAACCATAACCTGTCATCTGGAATAGGCATTTGCAGTAGTGAAATGCTTTTGCTCCATGGAGATACCAGTACAGCTCCAGAATAGAAAGATATTTTCTGACACTAGATTACTTACTGTAAGAGATATCTCAGTGTTCAGTGGCACTGAATTCATTATTTGTCCATTTTGACCATGTCAGACTTCATCCCACAGGTTCCAGAGAGAAACAGCAATCTCCAGCTGCAACTGTGATCTCATCCCCTGAAGACAGCAGGGCGAAACTTCTAATTATTACCCATGGTACCAAGTCTCTGCACAGGTTTTTTGGTTTGTTTTGGTTTGTTAAAGAAATCTTCTTTCCTTATGCCACAAATGTTAGAACTGAGCCCTGACACAGTTGCTGGCCTCAGAGGGAGAAGAAGGAAAACCCAGGAGAATCAGCCCATTGCACCCCAACATGCAGAAAGCCACAGAGACGTCAGGGCACAATACATACTATAAAGTTCTTTGCTGGAACAAAAGCACCCTCATTGCACTCTCATTCTCTTTTAAATCAACAGAGTTGTAAAAGTTATTTCTATAGGCATCTATTTTCTCTCTCTCATAAAATTGTTTGAAAGCATTTCCCAAACAGCCCTGTCGCTATTGTGCAGCCCAGCCCCGCCCCAAACGGCGCTCCTTGGCTCCCATGGGCCGCGCCACTGAATGCCGCAATCACTCTGCTGCCTCACAGCCTTCCTCCTCTTGTGAAAGCCAGAGCACAAACCAAAATTGTTCCAGAGACACTAATCTGTGTTTTCTGTACACTCCTCAAGAAGAGACACAACTGACCTATTTTCGTATGTCCTCCAGAAAAGAGTTTTCCTACCCAATCTAAGAAGATTTTGTCTTTCTCTCCTTACAAAGGATTGCAAAACAAGTCCTAACAAATCCTAATTGCCTTTTTTATTTCCTCTGACATCATCATGTGAAGACCATTTGCCCAAGGTTAGAAGGGCTCCTTGTTCATTCCCTGAATACATCACTCCAAGTCAGAGATTGGCCATTTTGAACAACTGAGCCGTGTGTAGGCACAAATGCCTTGCTGAAGCATCTAGCCCTTTATTAGTGCTGCACATTTGTCATTGTTCCTGGTATCAGACAGTACAACTAGAGAGGCAACAGAGGGAAGCAAGCAATTGGTTAGGGAGAAAATAATCTGTGGCATTGTTTGTGCCCAGGGAAGACTGTAAGAGCACAGCTGTGTCTGCAGAAATTCAGGATCTGGGGCACCTTGTGCAAAAGGAGTGATGTTTTATTGTCAGCTTCTCATCCAGGTAATTACATCCATTTCATGAGCAGAGGCAATTTCAGTGAGAATAAAGTTTCAGCCTTATCTGATGGTGATCCTATCTGTTGTGTCCAAGCAACGGATACATCACACAGGGTAGGAAAGCACCACGATGTTTCTGGCAAGTGAGGAGGATTGAGGGGAATATCCCCTCCTTTCACATATGGGCCCCTTTTCTCAGCCCTCGCCTTTTTCCACAGTCCCAACAAGTTTCCTTTCATGCCTTTAACTCCGCTCAAAGCTGCACTCTAAATGCCAATTTTCACATCCTAGACATTTTTATTACTGCACATTTTCCACTGGGATCCCAGCTGGCACCTTGCCATGTCCCTACCATGATCCAGTGCCACAATGGCAATCTGTGCCATCTCAGCAGTCTTCAGCTGTGCATGCCCCATGATCACACAGAGCCCTCACATGGGTATTTTTCTCCCTTTAAACCCACTCTTACCCAGATCTGGTCCATATGAAGATCACCTATATGTGTCACCACTTATCCCTCCCTGTTGAAAGGATCTGAGTATTGAAGACCTTGAGCCCTACTGATAAACCATGCACGTGATGATTTGAGACATCGTAAGTAAAGCCATGGCTTCAAATAATTTATTTAACACCTAGTATATTACACACAAAAGACTGTGTTAGAAACACAGTGCTGAGGTTTGAAGTCAAACACCAAAAAAAAAACACATCTAAGGGAAGTATTAATTTTGCCTACAAAACTTGTTTCATTCCAAACACTGGCTGGATTTCCTTTCTTCAGGGTGTAGTAAAGGAATCTGGTTGTTGCTGAAATAGCTGAATGTGTTAGGAGACTTTGGAGTGGAAAATGCAGTCTTAGAGTTGAGGGTAAAGAAAGAACTGGATTGTTTGGGTTTTTTGGGGTTTTTTTTGGTTTTGGTTTTTTTTTTTTTTTTTTTTTTTTTTTTGTTTTGGGGTTTTTTTGTGGTTTTTTTTTTTTGGGTTTTTTTTTTTTTTTTTTTTAGTTCTATTTCCTTAAGTGCTGTAGGAGACTAGGAAAAGCCTTCCTAAATGTTCCCTATGCTGAAACTCTGACATGGGAAGTAACTCAGGCTGATGTGAAGAACTATTCACCCTCTGGGGTTTCCAGAAAATCAAGAGCAGCTGTACTTTGAATTCAGAACTGCTGCAGAAGTCCTGAAGAAAAAATGAACCCAGTTTGAAACACCTCTGCCAAGAAGCTCAACTGTTTGATTTTCAACTTTCTGAGTCCCAACTTCTTACCCAAAATATGGTGCTATACCTCCACAGTACACTGCAAATGTCACCTGACTTTGGGGATAGGTTGAGACTGAAAAAGCCCTGGGGATAAGGAGTTTATTAATAAAAAACCTACTCTTTAGAATTAGACTTCAACATAAAAGGGGTCTCAACTTTTCCCTGGTGCCCTACCCACTCGCCTGGACTCTGCTTCATTCTGCAGCTTCTGTGATCTTGGAGCAAAGTCAAGCTAGGTGCTGCATAGAAGCTCAGTGTACAAAATTACCTTCATCCTCTCTCCCTGTCCCACAGGATTAACAGCAGTGTTGCACAGTACAAATGAGTGAGGAGCAGACATTGTCACCAAAAATTAAATCTGAGGTGGCACTAGCCCCTGGCAAAGTCTTCTCTAGCCTTTTTCAGTCAGTCAGACATAGCTGTTAAGGGAACATTTTTGGGGATGTGTCAAATGCAATCTCATAAAAATCTCCTTTCTGATGGGAGTTTTAGGTTATAAAAGTTAATGCAATGCAGATAGCTGAGTTGAACAGGCTGCTTCCCAACAGACTGGTATAAAAAGTATTGCATTATATAAAGCTTGAATCACAGCTTTCTCAGCAACTGCTTAGTACAGACTGGGTATCTATCTCATGAAAGGCAATGAAAATAGTATGGAGAGAAGGCTGCAGTACCTAGGAGAAGACCTGGCAATAAGATGGGGATTTTGAACCTTTTTTTTTTCCCATTAAAAAGTATACAGCCAAAATGAAAGCTAAAGAATAATTTCATTATTACTCCCTCTTTATTTAAAAAAAGCATAAAGTCAGACTGTCTCACTAGTACATTATGAGGATACTGATGCAGTTAAAAACAAACAAACAAAAAACCGCAGGGACTTTTCTACCCGGAAACCTGTTGTGTCACTCCTTCAGCTTTGTCCCTGGTGGCAGACCATGGGAATTCCCAGTCCCGGGCCCCTGTGGCTCTCAGCCAGCCCTGCCTTTGAGGCTGTGCTTTCAGCCTGGGATGTTGCTGTGCTGCAGGGGCAGAAAATAACCCTTCAGTCTGTTTCCTGGCAGGATGAGGTCGGGTCCGAAGGGTCCTGCAAACCTCTGTCAGCACCATGAAGGAGCAGGGAGCCTTCTACCTCCCAGGGAGGAGAGAAAAATTAGACAAACTTTGTTTAAACCAGCAACAACCCGAAGAGTCCCATAACATATTTTGCTTTAGTTTCTTTCATGGAGTATCTTAGTCATTCAGGGCTCTCAGAGCTTGAAGACTGTCTGAGCAGAGTACATGGGATTTCATCTGTCTCCTTTGAAGCAGGCATAGATTTAACAGGTGAGGGAATGACAACCACTTAGCTTTACATCTGCAATCACACCTCTTGGTGTGCTTGGTTAATTTGGTGCCCCACATCCCAGAACATATTTGTAGCCACCTGGTAGTTCAGCCTCTGGCTTCATGTGAGAGCTGCACCTGCCCCCTGCTCAGCCCATACTGGTTTATGTGGTGGGAAAGGTCTGTGCAGCTGGAACTGAAGTACAGAGGGCCAGACCTTAGAGGTCTATTAGAAGGGTTTGTCTTCAGAAGAGCTTCTCTTTCTTCTTGCATGGCATTTACAGCACAACACTGACTAATGCACCTTCCCCTGCCCACACCAACCTGGTGGATATTTGGGTTTGGCCCACAGGTATGTGCACCATTAGCATCTTTACCTATTCCGATCCTTAACAGGGTAAAGTTTAACAATTCTTATGCCTGCTGCTATTTTGGGGAAGAAAAAGAGTCATTCTGTCATTGCATGCTCCAGAAAACATGAAAGTCTCTAAGGAGCCCAGGCTTCCTGTTACCAATGCCTTAAACTTTGCCCCACCTTTGGGAAGCACAGGCAGCTAGTGGAAGAATGTCATCCACTCTAACAATTGATTTTCTTATGTACAATAACGTCAGACCTTTTAAATAAAAGGCTGACCTGTCTCCTTCTAAAATAATTCATCTGTTTTATGGAGTGTTGTTCTGATTATATACAATTCCCACAAGAAGGGAAGTACCTTTAAAATAAGGACTATTCAGTACTAGTACAGGATTTCCTCTTGTTGTTGATAATTTCCTCCTAACAGAAGACGCAATGAATCCCAGAGAAATTCAAAGGGGCAATCTACAGACAGTTAGGCATCTACATCATACAGGGAACATTGTTCAATCACATTGATGTTTTCCTGATGAAGTAAAAAACAGATATACCTGCTGTGCAGCATATAAAAGAGTTCCTACAGCACACACTGCAGTTCCCTTTGCTACATTTTTTAATCACTATCCAATCCCACTAACTTTCACATAATCATCCCTGAACAGCAACAAATGACATTTTTTCTCTATTCTTCTTTTGCTACTGAAATCCAGCCTCTGAAATGGCCTCTGCTGTTAAAGAAGGCAGGCCTGGTGACAATGAGAGGATTGCCCAGTCATTATCAGCATTATATAGCAGATATATAACATGAAAGAAGTTCTGCGTTCTCTCTACCAGATGTCCCTTGACTCAGAAAGCGGCTCCATACTCACCTTCACTAGAAGGGCTCATTTCCCACAACTGGTCAGAACATGCACCTGCCATACACATGTAATTGTGAAGGAGACCTCATATCTACATAAATGGCTAATCGATGCTGAGAGAAACACCATATCAAAACCCAGGAGCTAAGTGGCAGCACTAACAGCTAGGTGGTAGCTGCTGATGAAGGCTGAGTGGCTGCCAGTCACTAGATGCTCTTATCAGTTATTCTGTCTCAAATTCTCTGTCAACTTGGGTCATGCCTCATCTCATGCTTTAATTCCCTGAGCTCCTTATATTTACTTGACTGGACTGTACAAATGCAATCAGCACGCCATGCTGTGATGGACTCTTACAGCCACTGATGTCCATCTAGCCCTGGTTTCTCCTTAGCCAGTGGGATGACCCATCAAATTCAATGAAAACATTCACATGCATTGTTTCAGCACCTTATTGGTTTTAAATAACACGCCTCACTGTTTGTGTGGTGCTCATACTGAGAAAAATTATGAATACTGAGTACTACCTTCCCTTCTCTAAATTCTCTACATACTGGCATGCAGCTAATTTTTTCATCTGATGTCAGGTATTTCTGTATCTTTGCCACAGGCAATGCAAACAATGCATCTCTTCATTCATCTGTTCACAGCTTCAATTTTCCTCTGATCCTACAGATCAGACTTCCTTCCTTCTCCTGCCATTCTCTTGCAGAGCTGCTTCACCAACTTTCCTACTCCCAAAATCCTTCCATCTGTGAAAGCAGAGCAATCCAGAGCAATGCACGTACCTGTTTAACCTGTTGTTAATGTTTGTGCCTGGGCTTTACAGCTTACCTTGGAGAAGCCACCTGGAAAGCTCCAAGACGTCTCTTCAGTGCAGAGAGAAAAGTGTGGTCTGCAATGTCCTCCCTGTGCTGAGCTGCCCCAACGAGCAGGAGGTGTGCAGAACTGCTTCCAGACATTCCTCCCCTTCCTTGCCAGAAGGTTTCACCTGAAATGAGCAGCCTGGTGAAAGACTCTGAAAAGGTCCAAACAATGTAATGTGGTTAGAGGGTCCACAAGCAGGGCAGAATGCCCCCACTGCTCAGCTGTCCTTAGTAAGCCCCTCCTGCATTATACAGCTGTGTTACATGATTTTTTGAGATAAAAAGTAAAAAACAGCTGGAAGGGAACCTACCTCTAAGAACTTTGCTGGGAAGTCTTGGGCAGACTGCACACTGCACGGGTCAGAGCGAGGCAATTTGTTTGGTCCACTCCTTCAAGCTGCATGAATAATCAGTAGAATTTGCTAGACAAAAAATTTCACAGGACTAGGTGGAAAAAGAGAGAACAACATCTAATACCCAAGCGCTTCCTTAATAAAAGCCTTCACCAAATGAATATTTCAGACTCCCAAAAGACACCTTCGAGGATCTGTATCTTCCAAGGCACTGGCATTTCAACATTTATGACTGCAGACACGCTACTATATTGCAAGCATGAGTCAATGCCCACATCTCCTGGCTCCAGAAGAAAGGGATTGTTCTAATTTTTATTTATAAGCTGGGCAAGAGGAGAGAGAGTAATTCGGTTACAGGCAAAGCACACACAGACCCTGCAAGGTCAGGTAGGCTGGTTAACACATGAACATATTCGTGCCTCAGTGTACTGAGTCACAAACACCACAGTCCATCTCTGCATCCTTTCATGTAAGGCCTCAGAAAAGGGCTTTGTACATAATTTTTGTTGACTTCCAGCACAAAGCCCGTGGCCTCTACATCATTCACTAGAGAATTCCAGCGCCATGTAGAGCGTGTTGCAATCCAAACTGGGAGTTTCTGGCAATAAACATTTGTGAGTATGCACACAATATAAAACAGGAAGAAGGATTTCAGTTTATCTGTGTTCACTTGAGCTTATTTGTTGCTTGGGGAAAAAAAAAAAAAAAAGCCTGGCAGACTTCCCACCACTATGCAATAGTCTAGGAAGGCTCCTGTCACCTGGGGACTCACATGCTGATGTGTGAGTGAAGAGAGCAATAGGCAGGATTCATGGGGTTTTCAGCAGGATCCTAATAAACTCTGTCATGCTACTAGTGTTAAGACAGGAGCGCTGAACAGAAAGTGTCCTAAGAACTACTGGCAGCTTCTTCCCAAAAGCTAAAAAATGTCACTTTCATCAGCTATTCCTTTACGCCAAAGCACAGAATGGATTTCCAGAGGTTTGTATCTGGTTTTGTGCAGCATTTACCAGCCTTTTAAATTCATTCTGCACTCCACGCCAGCTTCCTTAATAAAGGAGGATAGTATTAGCTTATATGCAGTACCACATCATCTTACATCCTGCACAAAGCTTTAGCCTGAGGATTTCCAGATGGACACATTTCATCCAAAGCAATTGAAGATCGTTGGGGGGTCATAGGATCAAGGCACATATGCATTTCCTTTCTTTTCCAGCATCCCTCTGGTTAAGCTTGTGCTCCTGAATTGCTCTTTTGCAATAGGGTAAACAAGTAAACCTTTTGGACTCTGGAGATATCTACGGCCTAAAGAACCAAGCTTATTTTGCCTTTCTCAGTTTCTCTTTAGAAACCTACCATGCTGTATGTCTCAGAATTGTAGTTTTTAAGAAATAACAGCATTTATCATTCATGGAGAAAATTTCCAACTGTAACTGCCTCTCGAGGAAAGGAGACCAAACACTGTCATACCTGTTTCACTGCTGGCAAAACAGATGTATATGAAGTGATTGCTAAGACAGATTTACAAAGTTGGCAGTAGCCCTGGACTTACAATCCTGGTGTTTCAGCTTTTGGGCCATGCATTTCCCATTTGATTTACTAGTTTTTGTGAGTTGCTAGAATTCATTCATTTCTTTCTATGATAACAATCAGTAGATTTTTTAATCCCTAAAAATGAATACAGAATTACTGCAAAAGTTGAATTAGTACTTTTCATTAAAACCTTTGTCATTGGTAATAGAAAGAGAAGACAGTGGATATAGAGACAAACACCAGCAGCAAAACTTTTATTGCAGTCTGCTTCTGAAGTCCATTCAAGGGTAGGACAGTGGGACAAAAATAATTATAGGGGTCTTTCTACACAAAAGAGCCAGCTATTTAGAGGGAGGCAAAGTCATTTGAATGTCAATGAAATAACCATTAAAAGGCTGAGAAGCATTGCCATTTATTAAAAGATCTAAAGAATAGTTGCGTGCACTATAGCAATCTTCTAGGTAGGAGTTGTTAATTTGCTATAAAAACCTGTTAGGGACAGGGCAGAGCATAATTAAACAGGAGACAATACACACTGTGAAAGGAAACTGGATTTGGAATTTTACAGCCTCTTATTTCAGGTTTCTACATGAAATACTATGCTCTATAATCTCTCCTTAATAACACCTATGTATTTCTAGCTCCCACAGTGTTTTGCATTTCATTTCTAGCAGTGGTCTCTTTCAGCCCCAGAAGGAAGGTAAAACAAGGTTACGCACTTGAATGCTCTCCCGCTCTTTCCAGCCTCACAGCAACCCTTCTTCCGAGAAAGTCTCTCATCAATGCCACTCCTTAATTGGCCCGAGAGCCCCTCTTTAAACAAAGCTCTCCTCTCCCACAGGGCCGAGTTCTTTCTGCTATTCTGGCACAGCTAAATCCAGACAAGGATGTGCCATTTACCAAAACAAGTGCACTATAAATTCAAATGTGCAGGAAAGAAGTAAAGTACTTCCAGAAGTTCTGCAGGTAGGACAGACTGCACAGGACAAAACCTATCTGGCTGTAATCCTGCCAGGTTTTTACTTCAAGTAAAGGTGGTAGCACTCAGAAACAAATACAGGATCAGTCAGAGACCTGGGGTAGATTCTGCACTGATGAACTGAATGTGGTCTGAACCTCATTCTAACATACAAAACTTCATTCCAGAGCTACAGGACAGATAACAAGTTCATGAGTTACACAGAAAAGGACTTCGTATTTGTAAAGACGATCACTTTTTAATGTTAATATAAGTCACTAAGAATATTCAAGTGCAGTGCAGCTTTAACCTCTTCTTTAGCAGAAACCCTCCTATCTTCACTACCTGCCCACGCACTGCCAGGCACATAAAAGTTATGTGCAAAAGAAATCCTACATTTTCCTTCCCTTGACTGTTACTCCAAGACACTGTGGTTCTTCATGTACTCAGCTAGCAAAGCTACGCATGCCGTAATATCTGAGAAAAGTGCAAATACAAATGGCCACAGCAGGACTAAGTAGCAATCATTCAGTATCTCCTGGGACACCCACAGGCACAGAATTCTCCACTGATATATATCAGACAATTTAAATACTTTGTTTTTAAAATACTTTGTTCATTCTCCTTTATTTAGCCACAACACAGATACAAGAGCAGGCAAACCCCTTCCAGTGGAACTCACTCAATAAACCTGTTCAGATCAAGATTCTTAAGAAATCAAGCAAAATATATGAACATGCACACACTCTCAGGCACACGAGAACACAGCAGAACCCTTAAAAATGAGGAGTGGCACTTAACTGCACCTAAAACACAATGGAAACATCACCTACTTAGGATGCATCTGTTAAACAAGGCTGTGCACTGAACAGGTTCCCACTGTACCATTCCACTGGCTACTTAAATACCAGCATCAACTGTTTCAGCTGAAAATACGAAGCTGACAGAGAAGAGTCTGACCTCAGATACCCAAGAATTCAGGCTAGCAGAACAATTACTCCACTGTAACTCAAAGCAGGATCTGGCCCTATGGAATGAAGATGCATGTGACAAGCTCTGGCTGGGATATTACTGCAGGTAAAATACCAATTAACAACTTTAATTCCCAAACCCACCACCAATACAGCATGCAATTTGACTTTTGTACCCTCCCCACTCATACTGCTCCTTTTGATGGAAGAAATAGTGTAATGGTTCTAAGAAGTGAGTAAATATCTACTAGGGACTAGAGTAAGATTGTCAAATATACCAAATGGCTTCAGAAGAATGAGGAATTGGGCTCTTAGATAAAGCTGGTCAAGCAGGTCCATCTGATTTGTCAACGCTTTGCTCAGAAATATACGACTCAAATATAGTTTACAAAAAGAGTAATTCTTTATAGAACATCTCAGTGTCAAAATACTAACAAAAACACAGCTTGTAAATTCTGAGAAGAAAGGTCTTGGAAAAATTAGTAACAAAACTAAGTCATCGCTAACAATAATAGGTGGTATCTCTTCATAAAAAGCCAGTCTGATGTACTCAGGAAAAATGAAACATTTGAAACAAACTGTTTACAAAAGTGACTTAAATGCTCAGCAGAGATCTAACACAAGTGTTAACAAACCACTATTGTAATTTTATTTTTGGACAACTTCAGCAACTATCAAAAAAAAAAAACCAAACAAACAACCTGTTAATACAAAAATGTAGAAAACAAAAAGAAAAATCCAATGAGACACTTTTTAGACAAACTCGGTTAAGGTGAAGCTGTACCTTTGTCCCAGTTACTAAGAACTTCAACTGTAAGGGTGGCATAACCCAGCTCAGCTAGGTCTATAGGCTTGCCCACCCTTGCTCAAGAGTCAGCTCTCAGAAGGCGCCAATCTCAGTGCCCCAGGGTCTGTAGGGTTTGCTGAGCACCGCTGACTGCGTTGGTGTCGATGGGCTCAGCACGTTGGGGGACAGCAGATGAAAGGAGCCAAACGAGAAGGGGAACGCAGACAAAGATGCCATGGAGGAGAGAAGAGGAGGAGACAGTTTGGTGGTAGATGTGACCACGGGGAGCACTGGTCCGACGCTGCCATTTGGGGGCACTCTGAGTGAGGGAGTTTCAGCATGTGGGGCAGCAATTCTGGTCTGGTGATGTGGTTCTGTGGGAGATGCTGTAGTACTGGTGTTACCGTGCCCGTTTTGAGCCAGCAGCAACGGGTGAGGTATGTGAGGGTGATGTCCAAAGGCGCTGCCCCAAGGAATGTGTCCAATGCCGGCGTGCGCACTGCTCGCCGCCTCCCGCTGAGAGGCGTAGTTGTTGAGATGAGACACGAGCCGCACCCGCAGGGGGTCAGAGGCATCCAGACCCTCTATGATACTCAGGTATCGAGCAACCTCAGCCAGGCACTCTCGAAACCCGAGACTCCGGTAGTCCATAGCCAAAGCGTGAGCATCAAAATAACCTAAGAGAAAAGAACAGAGAATGAAGTCTTAAGATGTTGTTTTCTAGTCATTGTCTACGAGTAGCCTCCCCACTCCACCCTCTCCTATAAGCATATTTCACTTGGATGTGGTTAGTATTCCCAACCATAGACTAGCTGCCAAGCTCTTCTTTTTTTTTTCTCCTTTTTTTGTTTAACAAGCTTTTCTTTTATATCTGTGCTGTGATGCTGCAAGTCCCAAGACCAGGCACAAACTGCCATTTTTAAACTAGAGGAAAGTATTTTTGTTCCTTCCATTTGTCTCCCTTGTGCAAGTTAAACCACAGCACACTGAAATTCATTAAAAACACAAGTCCTAACTTATCAGGGGAGACTTGAGCAGGCAAAGTACTTTTTTCTTAAAAGGGCCTTTCAGCATTTTACTTATTTCATCCTGTATTTTTTCCTAGTTTTGTTCTGAACTTTCAGAAAATTAGAGAAACAAGCATTAGACACCAATAATAACTGCTTTCCAAGCTGCCAAAAGCTGATTCACTTCTCAATGCTGACACACTCCTAGAGAGACGTAGTCACTCTCCTCTAGAACAACTCTCTCCTCAGAGCTAGCACTGCAAAACCTTTCAGTGCGAGTGATGCCACAAATCTTGTGAAGTAGAGAAAGTCCCTCATTCCTGATGAAGCGCAAGAGAGCTGCCGTTCACTTTCTGCAGGCACTGCCAATGCTCGGGAATGCGCTGCTCTCCCAGCAGCCTCCCTGCAGGGCTGCTGACTCTGTCACGCACAAAACTTTACCTTTCCCTCCTGCTGTATGCAGCATTTTCAGGTGATCGACAGTCATCTGCAGAATCTCTGCTTTTTCCAGCTTGGCTGATCCCTAGGAGAGAAGGGAAGGCACGAAACGTTTCAGGCAGCACCAGAGCCGTTTCCGAGGGGTGACGCTCCCTCCCGGGCAGGGATGGGGGACACCGGAGGGTCGCTGGGCGCTACCTGCTTCTCAAAGGCGCTGGGCACCAGCCTCCTCAGCTCGGACAGGCTGTTGTTGATGCGGTCGCGGCGGCGCTTCTCGATGATCTAGGGCAGAGAGCGGGGTCAGCGGGGCCGTGCCGGGCTGCGGGGAGCCGCGGCCGGCCGGCGGGCACTCACCCCTCGGCGCCTCTTCCTGGCCAGGATCTGCGAGGTGGTGGAGGGAGACATGGAGCCCGCGGCCGAGCTGAGGTTCCTGCGGGGAGCAGCGGGACACGGTCACCGCGGGGGTTCGGGGGTGCCGGGGCTCCGCGGCGCGGAGGGGAGGTGGGGGGCGCGGCGCAGCCCGCCGGAGCTCACCCATTCTCGTCCGCGCTCTCCTTCTCCACCTCGACGGCCTCATCCAGCTCCTCGCTGTCCGACGAGCTGTACTCGGGGTGCGCCCGCTTCATGGCACCGACGGCGGGGCCGGGGGCGGCGGGGCGCGGGCGGCCCTCGGGGAGGCGGCGGGCGGCGGGGCGCGGCAGGAGCGCGCCCAGAGCGCGTCCCGCGCCTCGCCCGGCGCCCGTCTCTCCCATGGAGTTCCCACGCCTGGCGGGCGGGCAGGAGACAGCGGGCAGAGGCAGGGAGGGACGGAGGGAAGCAGGGATGGATGGATGGATGGATGGACAGATGGATGGAGGGATGGAGGGAGGGAGGGAGGGAGGGATGCGGAGGCGGCGGGCACGGACGCAGCCCGGCAGAGCACGCCCGCCGCCGCCCGCCGCACAGCACCGCCACGCGCGGGGCCCGCCCGCCCCCATTGGCCGCCGCCGCCGCCGCCCCAGCCAATCACCGCCGGCCGCTGCCGGGGCCACGCCCCCGCCGCGGGGGAGGTGCGGCCGTGGGAACGCGGCGGGGGGCGCGGCGGGGGGGGGGGAATGGACGGACGGATGGATGGACGGATGGACCGGTGGATGGATGGATGGACGGACGGACGGACGGACGGACGGACGGATGGATGGATGGATGGACGGACGGAAGGATGGACGGACGGACGGATGGATGGATGGATGGACGGACGGACGGATGGACGGATGGACGGACGGACGGACGGACGGACGGATGGACGGATAGACGGACGGATGGATGGATGGACGGACGGACGGACGGACGGACGGATGGATGGATGGATGGATGGATGGATGGATGGATGGATGGATGGATGGATGGACGGACGGACGGACGGACGGACGGACGGACGGACGGACGGATGGATGGATGGATGGATGGATGGATGGATGGATGGATGGATGGATGGATGGATGGATGGATGGATGGATGGATGGACGGATGGACGGACGGATGGATGGATGGATGGATGGACGGATGGATGGATGGATGGATGGATGGGCATGTCCCCAGCTGGGGAGCCGGTGTGGGTGCTGTGCGGATGGACAGGACAGGGCAGCACCCTCGGGGCTCCCGCCAGTCCTTCTGCCAGCCACTCCTGCTGGGGTCCCGAGCAGCCCGAGCCCAGCGGAATCACTGCACCCTGCAGAGGCTGATGAAGCTTCTGGGGGCTTCCCTAAGGGCCTGGGAGAGCTGAGTGAGTACAGTCACAGAATAAATGAGGTGAGAAGAGACACGACAGACCAGACAATGGCTAGTGCCACACTAAGTGCCACATCCACTCTTTTCCTAAACACCTCCAGCAGCCCATTCCAGGTATCACCTTTGCTGTGAAAAAATACTTCCCCATGTCCAACCTGAACTTCACCTGGCACAGCTTAAGACTATGTCCTAATATCCTGTCATTGATTGCCTGGGAGGAGATGCTGATCCCCACCTGGCTACAAGTTCCTTTCAGAGAGTTCTAGAGAGTGATAAGATCATGCTGATAATTTTTTCCAGGTTAAAAGAAGAAGGGAAAGCCTTGGCAAGAGTAGCCTGCCCTCTTTCAAAAAAAAAAAACCAAATCAAAACAAAAAAACCCTTGGGGTTTTTCAGTTTGTTGGCAATGCAAGGGAAATCAAGGCATCCCTCTTTCCTGTACCCTCCCAAACTGCAAATCTGCCAGCCACATCCTTTTCTTGTTTTCTCCCTCCACCACGTACCGTGGCAGTGGGCAGAAGCACGAACAGCTTTTAGAAGCTGAAAGCACATGGCCTTTGCTGGCAAGGAGGGAGGAATGACAAGAAAGGTCAGCACTGGATACAGGATGTGTGGAGGCCTGGCTGGCACGCTTGCTGTGAGTACATGCTGCCTTGCACTCAGCAGGGCCCTCAGCCTGAATGCTGCATTCCCCCAGCCAGTCCTCTTCATTCTGCCAGTTTTCTCAGGCTGAGGTGCAGGCAAAATAGGACAGGTGAAATCAGGGCGTACTCTTTGAGGTGGTTTCATACTAATTAAATTTTCATTTACATGGAGCCTTTTAACTCAGGCTCCCTTCTAAGCTGATTCTTCCACGTTTCACAATCGGATGGACTGGAGGATAACCAAGATGAGCATCATGTGAGAGCAAAGAGTTGATGAACCCAGATTTTCCCATTCTAAGGCCCTGGGATAATTACCTTCAGCCTCCCATTGATTTAGGTTACCAGCACAGGGTTGCCTCAGATTTCATGGAGGTGCCTATATTTTTGCAAAGTATCTCAAATAGGAGGGAAATGGAAGCAGGGACCGAGCTAAAAGTAGCAAAAGACCTGCAGTTAAGAAGATAGAAACAGTCCTGTAGCCACCTGTAAGTAGCTAACAGAAGATGACAGAAATTTTCTATTTCCACATTATTTTTTTGACAAAGCTATCCTTTCTGCAGTGCTTTAATTAAGTTTGTGTCAGCACTTCTATTACATGAACCTTCTCAGCCTCTATATTTTTGTTGTGAAACTTGTCTGCCTGCACCACTTGCTTCTACAGGTCAGTGAAAGGTACAGTGACATTTATGCCTTTCTGGCCTGCAGTCTACACATCTGAGTTCTCCCATCCAGGCAGATATAGATCTTCTCCTACTGTGGAGAAAACAAACAGGGTAGAAGAAGTTCCTTGGGATTAAGCATCGATTGCTTGGGAGTAGAGGTGTGGCCACCCAGGTTCCCAGCAGCTGGATCCTGGAGCTGCCCCCATCTTTAGCTCTGTGAACCACTGGGGCCAGGCAGCCTCCAGAGAAGCTTTCTGAGCTTGTGTAGACACTGACTTCTGCAAATGATTTACAAGAACAGGCAGGTAGAGTGTAGCTGTGCCCCCACACAGGGTGAGCAACTGTGGCTGGCTATCAGCAGCTGTGGGAAGATAGGAAACGTTTGCCTGTGTGTGGTTTCAATCTCCCCATCCAGCACTAGGAGGAGCAGACAGCAAAACCAGCTTTAAATTGCTCTTGTGCTTTTCTGGTGCTGGGCATGGATCCATAGCATTGGTCTAATTGTTAACCATGGCCCAAAGGGGAATTTTATTAGCTCAAAATTACCAACACACCAAGACAGCACTGTCATACATCTCTCTCACCAGAAGGGCAGACAGGAGAGCAGCCCATTGCTCACCAAACCCCAAGGAAATTAAAACAGGGCATAAAAAATAAAACTGAATTTCAGGCTCCACTGATAGCTTTGCACCAATGAGGCTATGAACCTTAGGAGATGACAGCCCTCTCTCTTGTCCCCTACACTGTCACTGTGCCTCCCTTTTCCCTGTTTCACATTGCAGTGCCCTCTTACCTCCTACCTGCCCACCTCCTACTGCAGCCACGCCATGCCTCAGTCACTCCATCACCCAAATATTTCATCTCACACCCCTTCCTATCACACACACCATCACACTTGACATGCCCTCACTTGCCACTCCCCCCTGCCTCAGTTTCCCCATTGCTTCCAGGTCTGGCACAACTCAGCATTTCCAGATCCAGGGTCTACAGCCACATCTGGCCCCCAGTGCCGGAAGCAGGAATGGCAGGACAGGGTACAGCCCTCACACCAAAGCAGACTCAGGTTTGAGACAGCCAGGGACTTTTGTGGCAACTGTCCTTTGGAAGGGAGTAGTGCTAGTTTTTGTGTGCACCCCACATTTTTCTTTGGGTTGGATGCCCCCCTGTAGTGATTTCAGTGCCACTCAAAGCGCTTGAAGTGGTGTTGTTTATTGCTGCTGCAGGCTTCCCTCCAGCAGAGACCTGCCACTGCTGACCCTTGCTCCAGTGTGTGTGTGCTAAATTAACTCCCATCCCCTTCCTTTAGGTTTTCTCTCCCAAGAGAGCAAGTGCTTTGAAGAGTAATCCCGTCAACCTGTCACCCCAAGTCCCGGAAACTCGCTGTTGCTATGGTTACTGTGCCCAATTCAACTGGTGGCTCTGGCACTCACATTGCAGCCAGGCAAAAACATCAGGGCTCCCCCCTGACCGCCCCTCCCTGCATATATCCAGCTGCAGCATCAGCTCTGCAAGCAAGAGGTTGTTGCTCCAAATCTTGTGCTTTGCTTTATGGAGTTTTGGCTGAGTGTTGATTGTTGGTGCCACTGACACAAGGCAAAAGTAGTTATCACAGGTTAAATGGAAGTGCTGGAGAAGTGAACGGGAGTGACAGAGGTGGGTTTTAGACTCCTTGCATGATCTGTTAGCAGTACTGTGACTATAAATATGTTTCCTCAGGAGCTGAACTCTGACACTCCTGTCTGCACATGCCAGAGTTCCAAACAGGCAGCTCAGAAGTTAGGCTGGGGTGCTCCCTAAGCACACTGGCCCCAGCTTCTGTCAGGCAGGTGCTGAGTGTATGTGCTGGAGCTGTTGCTGCAGCAGGAGGACACAAACCTCACACATTCACATGCATCTGTAGTGATAGCCAGATCCTCTCTTCAAGCTGACCAAGGACAGGGATAAATAATATTTACATCAAAGTCTTTACTGTAAGCAGAATGCTCCTGCTGCAGTGCTTCTGCTGCAGGATGAGTTTCAAGTGTCATCTTTTGGAAGCAGTGTATAGCTATGAATAAGCAAGACTAGCACTGTCAGCACAGTAAGAGCAGCAATGCAAACAGATATCTGTTCTGGATGGCTCCAACAGGTACTCTGCATTTACCTGCTTAGGCTTCAGCTCCTCTCCAAAACCAGACCTGTGAAAAGGCTAATCTGTGAATGCACATTCAAGCTGCTGACGGGCAAAGCTACCTCATATTTCATCAGTCCTGTGATTGAGGTGGGAAGAGGCAGATTGGCTATTTTATTACCTGGTTTCCTTTCCAATAAATTTTGCCTCTTTTCATGCAAGGTTCCATCTGACCTAAGGCTTTTACAGATGTCAGCTTCTTCCATAAATATCCCTTCTTCCATTTCCACAACACAGGCTGTCCTGTGGAAAGACACTGCAAGGAACAGGAAGACCCTACGGGAAGAATGACACCAGGTCATGTTAATTAATGGCTGTCTCAGAATAGATGCAAAAGGAGGCAAACTTGACATGGCACAGTGTAGGAAATTCTGGTTTGACTTGCAACCACCTTTGATCCTAATCACGGGAAAGTGACACCCTGTTCATATGTATAACAGTGCACCTTGTGGAAAATCACACAAAAAGTCAGCAACACATTATTGGCAGGACAGCCTCTGACAGCTTTGCCAAATCTAGAGGGGACAGTAGCCCCAAAATTGTGTAAACAACTGACACCATCCCACCATGGTGACAATTTCACTGCAAATGGGTAGTTCATTTACACCAGTGATCACTCCTCACTATCACAGTCACTTCTCACTATCACAGTACAGTTGGCACAAATATCACAGAATAAAACCAGGTTTTCCTTTTGCCAATTTTTTTATAACCAGGTTCTCTGGAGTTTGCCAAAGTAGTTTTGTTCTGTTCCTACAGTGCTTCTCATAAATGGACAGAGGAATAAAAATGCAGAAATTTGCTCTGGTTTCATGCCGTTGAAATCTTCACAGTCCATCCAGGAACAGCCTGACTAGCTGTTTTCCTGTGCAATTTTACAACTTCAGTGTTTTAAAAGCAGTGTTTGAACCACGTTTGTGTTATACAGTGATATATGGAAGTCCCTGCTCTGAAGACTTTGCAGCCTGAGACCTACTTTGAGTTTTGTCTGACAGTAAGATGCAGCTTTGAGAAAAATGTGTGTGTACTACTCATTCTTGCTAGGAGGTGCGGGATAGAGAACAATGCCCAGACCTTCTGTTTTACCATGAAAACTAATTTTTATAGTATGCTCTTTCAAGGGGAAAACATGACTTTTTGGCTAATAAAAACAATATTTTTATCTAAAATAGTTTATTTGAACTGAATTTCGTTGTGAAAAAATAAAAATTAATCTGGAGCATGCCCTGTAGCTGCTGGTAAGGGCAGTTTGGAATAAAGCAAATCAAAGTATTAATCCATGACTTTTGAAGGTACCAGCTATTAAGACCATTGCACAGATGAGTTAAATGAAAATGGTGAATACTCTGTATCTGAAGTGGTGAGCACTGACTCCCAGAAGAGCATCTGTTCTCTCTCAGATGATAACTTGTATTCACCTCACACCTTTCTGCCCTCCGTTTTACCAGACAGCTGCTGTCCCATGGGGATCAGCCACCTGAGCAGAAGCTGGATCTGGGGAAGCAGCCACTGCAGGAGACACTCCCCAGCCGCAGAGAGATGAACTGTGAGGGGATGTTTAGCACGTGTGACAAGAGTGAGAAAGTGCCAGGGATTTTCAATTGCCATAAAGTTGGTCAGGGCTTTGACTGAGGTTTCATCATGGAGATCCTGGCAAAGTAGCTTGATTGCCTACCTTAGGTAATGACTAAGCTTGACTGCTTTGAATGTGAATCCTTATTCCAGACAGTCAGAGTATTTGGATATTGGAGGACACCAAAACCAAATCCTATCAGTTGTCTCTTCCCTATTGAATACCAGGAAAAAATATACCACAGAAAAGAAGTGTCACTGTAATTTTGCTAGAACGGAGTTAGATACTGTACCTACCATTTGACTTGAGCATTTTGACTCCAAGTTGAGGGGTCATAATTTTGAGATTCAAATCGATTTTGAAGTGCCATGAAAGCTTTGTAACATCCTGCACTGACATTGAGGGTATTTTCCTGTAACTTGCTTTACTTCAGTCTTGCTCACAGTTGTTAAAAACAGCAGCATTCCTGTCAGTTTCAGAAAAGTCAAGACTTGTGGACCCTGCAGAGCTGACCAGTAAAGCAGTGCAAAACCTGTACCCTGTATAGATCCACTGCTCTCTGAGTAACCTTCATTTCAGCTGTTTCTAAAAATGAAAAACTATTCCAGGGGAAATAGTTTTCTTCCAAAACAGCCACCATCTGAAAGATTGATTCCAGAAAATCTCAGTTATATGGGAAAAGACACTATCAAAGCAGCATGCCAGGTCAGCTATAGCACTTACTTCCCAGGCGTACCCAGGCCTCTCTTGATTCATACTGCCCTAGCCACGATAAAAATCCCGTTTGTTTACTTGTCAGCAAACCAAACCTCTGGGCCATGGCTCTCAATACATAACTGTGCAAGCACTGAGATGCCAGTATGATGAGCTCTCCAGGAGCACCTCCACAGTCACTGTTAATGACGGTGCTCTACAGCAAGTGCAAACAGTCACACGCTCTTAATGCTTACACCACAGCAAATGTGTTTAATCCCACACAATAGCCCCGTTATCCTGTGTCCTAAAGCTGTGCTCGGCCAGGGAAGTGCTGACCACTTCTCACATATATAACGTATACCAAACATATTCAGCTTGGCAGGAGGACAAGAAGCTGGAAGTGTCACACTGGAGCCTAGCCCCCTGACAGCATGAGACATGTGCTTGTAAGCTGTCTCAAGGAGGATATTTGATTGCCCTCTTTCTTCTTCTGCCTCTCTCCCAACAAAAGTAGAGTGACCTCCCCCATGACCTGGCAAGTGCTGAAATTCCCCAAACAGATTTTTCTGTTGTACCCCAACGCTGAACAAAAGGAAACGAAGCAGCCTGGAAATACTTGAAGTATGGAATGAAAATAATAGCCGGCTCTTGCTCGCCCTGCAAACGCCGATCTTCACCTCCTCCCCAGCACGGTTTGCACTGCCTCCCACGCTTATCTGCTGCACTGTCGGCAGCTATTTCGCATTTATACACTTATTTATTTATTTATGCCTTTATTTATTTATTTGGAAAAGGGCAGAGTGGGGGGCGGGCGGGGGAGGAGGGGGGGTCTATGTAATTGCAGTTTACACTGCGTTCCCACGCTACTATTGTTTGTGGCTTTGTTTCCTATTCCCATCACGTGTGCTAATTAGTTGGAGCCGCTGGCTAGCTGGGAGGCGTGTGTCTGGAGTAAAAGCAGAAAGATCACTTCCTGGAGGGATCTAGGCAATCTGAACAATTCTTTGCTTTACTTTCAGCCCTCTCCCTCCCCCCGGCTTTACCACTCAGACAAGAGAGAAGAAGTGCTGATTGTCAAGCACTAGACACCGGAGAGGCACAGATTCTCTTCTGAAAAGGAGCAACTCAGAGACGCAGAGAAAATTGGGCTGGAAAGAACATCTCATCCGTGTTTAACAAACCCGATTTTTTAATTTTTTTTTTTAATTTAAAGAAATCTCTAATGTCTTTCTGTTGTAGCTAAGAACGTAAAAGCACCATTTGAAAAAAAAAAATCCTCAGGTTATTTTAGTCTGCCCTTAGGAAGTGAGTCCGTTTTCTATTGCAAGGCTAAGCTAGTTCATGCCATGGCTTGCAAAATGAAATGAGACCCAGCGAGAGAGAGAGGCAAGATTACCTGAGTCATGGCATTTGCTTATTAGAGCAGGCGTCAGACAGCAGCAGGGCCAAGTCACACAGCAGCACCAAATACCTGCACATGGACCAGGTTTTAGCTCAACACTGGATTTGGTTTAGGTGTTGGTTTGGTTTTTTTTAACGTTTAGATTTCTAGTTAAATCCTTCTGCCTGCAGCCCTGGTGCTGTGGTGCTTTTCAAATGCCGAGCAGACTAGACCCCCCCCTCAGATGATGCAGGCAGCACGTAGCCCACACCGGCACCAAACTGGAGCCGCAGGAGTTGCCAGGGTCCCACCGACCCCCGCTGTCCCTCTCAGGCAGGCAGCGAGCCCGGGGGCCGTGCTCCTCTGGCACTGACAGCCCCTGTCCTGCTGCCCCGGAGTGACTCCGGTGCTCTGCACCCGTGCTGAGGAAATGGCGGGGCTGAGAGCCGTGAACAGCGGCGGTGCTGCAGTGGGCAGGGCCGGGCCGGGCCGGGCTGGGCAGCGGCTCGGGTGGCCCGGGAGCCCTGTAGGGAGCCCTGCAGCGAGCATTGGGGCTGGGGCGCTTCCCGTTTCAGCGGCAGGCTGGAGTGCCCAGTGCCTGTGCTGCCGTGCTCGGGCTCAGCCAAGGCACAGGTGCTGAGGAGGAGGCAGGCCCGAACCTCTGCCATGGGAGTGCTGCCAGGCACTCACCCAGAAACACAACACGGTCTAAATCTGTGCTTGCTTCCCTTTCACCCAGCACAATTTTCTCCAAGCAGAGATGTGCTGCTAATGACCACAGCCAGGCTTAGTGCAAGTATGGCCTGTGCTTTCCTGTGCAACTCTGGTGCAGTTAAAGGAAAGGCTTAAAGAAAGAGTTATCAGTCTGCCTTGACATTGTGGGATTGCAGCTAGACACAAATCTCCATCCTCTGGGAAATCCCAGTATTTCTATGCTTTTATTTTGCTTTCACTTTGATTACAGAGAACTGAAATATCTCAAGCCTGTTTGGTTTGGGGTTTTCCTGTCCTTTCAGTGAGGAAAACAAGTCCTGTGTTTCGGAAACAGTGAAATGCTTCCCTGTGAGTCAGCTCAGCTTTAAAGGGCATCTCTGTGAGAGTCACTTTAATACTTGGTGCTTTACAGCAAGTGCAAACAGTCTTAGTTGTCATTTATGTTATCCCCCTACCCTGTTTTTTTAGAAACTGAACCTTCTGTCTGGGTTACCTGTCTCATGACAGCCTCTTCAGCTCAGGGTACAGGACGATATTTTGCATTTTTGAAGATACAGACTGAATGGCTGGCCCAGAGAAGTGCAGGTAATTTTTCCTGCCATGGAAAGAAGCATTTTACAGAGTTATTGTGCAAGGCTTCAGAGCTGGTGTCCTCATACCATCATGTACATCTGGCCTTCTGCTCATAACTGCTTTTGTCATTTACAAACACTTCACATCCATGCAGTAGCTCCAATTGCTTTGGTAAGTAAATTGCAGTCTAGCTTTCAATGAGATAAAGAGCTAGAATTTAACGAGAGGTGAGCAAGTAGCTGGTGACCCAACCCCTGCAGATGAGCAGGCACTTCTGGTGCTGTAGCAGGTTGGAAAGCGGAGTCTGCCTTGAAGTCAGGCTTTCCTGCTGTGAATGTGGAGAAGCTTAGAGAGGGAAAGACCTGCAGAATCCACCCTGCATCATGGCCTGCTTTACTCAGGGAGCTGGTGACCAGTGAGGAAGGTGCCATGTAGAAATATGGGAAGCATTCACATGTGCATCATTAACTTCATTATTTCCATTAAATAATCCCTGACTTGGCCCAAGGCTTATATATTTGCAAATAGTCCTGAGCAATGTCCTGTCAGATCCTCCTCTTCCTGGTGGACAGCATCCCTCTCCTTTGGAATGGCTGCAGTATGTTTTGAGGGGAACACTAGGCTTTATCTAACAGTTGATAGAGTCTGCTGCCTTTTGCACCTGTGGTCTTCCACTGACTATAAGCATTATAATTTCTTACTATTTATTTCTTCTATAATGCAACTCACAAACTGCTCCAGACACTGACCTCCCAGAGAGATTGCTAATCAGACAGAATTGCACTGCAGGGAGTGGTGAGTGCTCTGTTCAGATATATTTTAAGAATATGTGAGGACCACCAACATCTTTGCACAAGTAACCTGAACCAAAGGAAAAATAATCTAGCAAAGCAACTCTGTGCACTGTAACAATTACAAGGCTTCTTCAGAACTAAATCTAGTTATTTTTTAGTCCTTGCAACTCATTATTTATATTTAGAAATTAAAAAGCTCCAACTAGAACAAAAAAACCCAGCCCATCAGTGAGTCATTCAAAAATTCTCTGTTCTTTTTCCTGTTTTCTCACTGAATATGGAAAGCGGCTCATGATTTGTGTCCTGATATGCAAAACCTATATGAGCCTGAGGGAGCTTCACTCAGACTTCATGGCCACAGTAGCCTACAACAGTCACTTCAATGGAAAAGAGCTGCAGCTAAAAGAGAGGCTTCTGGGTGGTGCATTGGTCACAGTAATTGCAAAATGTTCCATGAAGATGCCCACCCCTTCTGGAACTACAAATTAAATGAATGACCTCATTTCACCTTTCTTTTGGTGTGTGTACTGGTACAATATACTTGGTTGCACACAAAAAATTTTTAAATGGTGTTTTTCCACAGTCAGCAGAATTAATCAAACCTTGTTTTCTATGGAGCAATACTCTACATTCTGATTCTGGCCCAGAGTCTGTACCTGCCAGTTAGCTCCATGGTGCTGCTGCCTGCACCCACAGGCTGGCACGTGGGCAGGAAGCAGGAGATGCTGCAGTGGGCAGAGGGCTTGGGCATGCTGACTACCCAGACCAAATCCTCTGACATGGCCAATGAAGGACAAACAATCTAGGCCCCTTTTCGTCATCAGGCTTGCATAAACCTGTAGGATATCCATTAGTTTGAATCTGACATTCATCAAAGGTGGTGAGGTGGTAGCCAACAGGCTTCAACATTATTGAGCTTGGAGTGCCTGACTAATAAATACATAAACAGCAAAGCAGATAAATGAGACTGTTGCTGAAACTTGGTTGCCAAAGGAACTCCATTTTAAAAGTACCTATTTTGAGCACTAAAATGTTTCCCTGTAGATTAGGAGGAAGATATTATTTCAATCCTTAGAGGTAGTAGCAGCAATGATATTGCTGTAGACGTAATGGTATAAATAAACAAAATGCAGGGTTTTCTGCAAGAGTCCATATCTTTAGATCTAAGGTTTGTGTATCCAGTTTACCCACTTTCTCAGCTATATTGCCTGCTCTAGTAAAAGGTACTCCCTTTTTTTTTAACTTTGCCTCTCCTAAGGTTTTTTAAGACTCTTAGACACTGAAGTATTGGGCCTCAAAGTACACAGATGAGATTGTTAATCAGTCACTCACAGATTGTTTCTGAGATAGGAGAGCTTTCATACTCTCAGAGAGTTCTCAGGTTTTTGATGACTGAAAATGAGGGGATGGTTTCAGTACTGCATTTACAACTCCAGGAATGTAGAGTCCACCTTTAACTTGAAAATATTTGCATAAAGCATTCAGGTATTATAAAGGAAACTGATTACTTTATACCAGCTGGATTACAGCAAGCCAATATTGACTTCAGGTTTTGGTTGTCAGCAAGATTTATTTTACTCAAAGTAAATATTGACTGTGGCACCACCAAGGCCAGTATTTACTTTGGAGGAATATCAATCTTGTGGCTCAAAACTGGAAGTCGATATCATCATTGTTACACTTTCTCATAAGTAGTAGGGAGGAGGGGCTTTGGCTAATGGGAAGCATATATACATATATACATAATTTAAGATGCAGTAAAGAAAATAAAATATGGAAAGATGGTAACTACCTTGGACCACTAAAAGACAGAAGCTGCTGGAAGGAACCACACAGTCAGAATATTATAACTCCCAGGGACATCCTTCCTGCAGACACTGGCTGTTGACCTCTTGAAAAGTAAACAGCAAGAAATGTAAGTGGTAGCTGCCATCAGAAATCATATAATAAATGGAACAAGAATTTCTGTTCCCAGCCTCCTTTGAACTGCCAGTTGATTTTGTCTTAATACCCTGTAAGCCCTAGAAAATACAACACGCCTGCTCTGCCATGGGATAAGTTTAGAAAGCCATTGGAATTGTGCTTATTGGAGTCTTTCTCACTTGTGTCTTTGTAAAGGAAAACAGCACCTAAACTTCAACCTAGAGGAAGACAAGGAGTCTGGATTTCAGGCCACTAACATGGAAAATGCTCTGTTGCATTTCACTCTGGTGAAACTGTGGAGGAGGGCATTAAATCCATAACTGTTATGTTATCCATGAAATCTCTTGGCACACACACACACTGTGTTCCTTGATACAACAGTGCTTTCCTAGTTTAAGTGCTACAAGAATATAAAAATAGCCATTTTCCTGCTAGTGTCAGAGATAGTCCTATTAATTACAGAGACAGACAAACAGTCCTCAGGATTCCATGGGGCTGGAAAAGGTGGAGTGCTCCCCATAACAGAGCCTGTGTGTAGCAGCGTGCAGGAAGTACTAACAGGTAACCCCTGCTGTGAAGAACCAGGACCAGTCTAGCCAGGACTGTGGCTGGTTTCCCAGAGGCCTCATTCACACCACCACATGGCTGCTGGTGGAGGATGAGTTTGATGCAGGCCAGCTAAAGTACACTTTCTCAGCTAAGAAACCCATGGACTGACTCCTAACCAGGGAGAGTTTGCATCTGCTGGAGCTGAGACCTTCCTGAACTAGAGCTCAGCACCCTCCAGATGCTGATAGAGACAGAACTGGGTCTGTGGAAATCCAGCCTTGACACAGACACCTCTGCCAATTGGTGCCAAAGACTGCCTGTCTCCAGTGTGTGCCAGTGAAGGAAAGCTGCGTGGCACTGAACTGCTTCTCACTTGCCAGCTGCATTGAGAGGCACAAGTGGCAGGAGCGTCACTTCCCAAGCTAAAAAACGTGACAGGAGTCATGTCTCTGCAGCAGGCCATTCACTCTCTCAGGAAAATCCTCAGCTGGTGGCTTACAGCTGGATTTGCCATCATACAAACACACAGCTATAATGTTTGCTTTTCAAAAGATCTACGGACTTAACAGCTGCTGTGGCAATTGCTGCAAAGATCCGAGTGAGCTTGCTAGAAACACCAGCCTCCTTGCTTCATGTGCTGGCTGTGTTTGTATTTTGTAGCCCTCCAAAGTGTGGGCATCAGAGCTGAGAACGCTCGTACTGACTTTGCTGTGCCTGTCCACTCCCTCTGCTTAGCTGTGCTTGTGGCAATGCCAGGCATCCAGTGTTGGGGAGTTCCCATCTAGAAGCTTTGCTGGGGCCAGTCCTGTGCATGGGCAATGACAGCTCTTCAGAGAGCTTTCAGGACACTCAGCAGAGAGGAGTTGCCCAAGTCATCCAATAGCAATGGTAGCTTAGGTCACTTGCAGTAAGTGACTCTATATATTTGTGATCAATAATTGTCAGCCTGCTGTGAAATGATTTAATGACATTAGGTTAGTGGATGTTAACAAGATGATATTGGGGTAACGTGGTAATCTGTTGCCTTTGGCCAGGCAGCAAATTGCTGTTTTATTAATTTTTCTTCTTCCTGTATTTTTATGGTTTGGTTTAGAAGATTGAAGAAACTTTGGCTATGGAATTTTACATTTTTGAATTGAATAGATGTGAATTTTGTCACTCAATTCACATGAAAATAATTCAGTCCTGACTCATGCAAATGCTAAGAGAAACACAATGGGCTTGGAATAAGATACTTCCCCTGCATGACTGCCTCAGAATATTGTAGGAGGGAACTCCAGAAAGTAATGAGCAGCAGTCATTTCATATGGCATCCACAAGACATAGGGTTGTTCAGCTGCTACACCGAGGCATGTTGTCCCCAAGATGAAAAACTGTCACATACTAAAGTTCATCAAAAGCAGCTGGATTTGTGAAAGCATTTGCTCTCGTAGTGTTAAGAGGCTGAGTTTCCGCTCAGATAGTTGCTTGTATGTGTGTTTGTCTTGATTTGCTACAGCTTTTATGCATCTCACTTTTTTTACCTGTGAAATTCTTTCTTTCATAGTAAGTTGTTGATTCCAACTGTGGGTCACATCCAGCCCCTTCCCACACGTCAGGTCTTCAGCTTTAGTCATAAAATAAATGTAGGCTCTCTCAATGAGATGATGTGAGCAGCAACCAGGCCATAATTGGGTCCCTCAGGAAGATTTAACATGAAGAGGACATGAAGTTTGTGGCTTTGACCAAGGCAAGAAGCCAAGGGAGGAAATGAAGGGGGACCCAGGAGGTGCTCTCCTTCACTCTCACCTCCCATGTCAAGAAAGGCACAATGATGCATTTTTGAAGAGATATTTATTTCCTGCCATTCAAAATTATTTTATTCCCTGCATTTGTGTAGTTTCTTTAGTTTCTTTGGCTTTAGTGAAATTCCTTCCCTTGCTAAGATTCATAATATTTTTTATAACTGGCCATGCAAGAGGTCTGGAACACCGTCAGCCTCTTTGGGAAATAATTACTATTTGTGTGGTCTAATAAATGGTCCCAGAGGGTTCAACATGAAATAGCCAGGGTCTACAGGAAAGAAAACTATGTGAAAACTCATGCAGCCTCACTAATCTGCAAGGAACAAAACAAAGTTGTACCCTGGGGTAAGAACCAGTAGCGACTCCCTTAATTGCTACCATGTCAGCGTGTGAAACTACTACCTCTGCACAAGCTAATGCAAACCTGATGTGGTCACATTTCTGATTGAGACCAGCTAAATATCACTTCAAACGAACAGATAATCCCTGCCACAGATCTGCAGGGATACAAACGGCCAGGGCTGTTTGTTATCTGAGCCTGGTGAGCGGCCAGCAAGGAGAACATGGACAGCCAGAGCAGTCACCTTTAATGTGCAGTGGGTATAAATAGTGGCTGCTGCCTCTGAATCTGTGTCCCTCCCTCACCCACCGCATTTATCCTTCCCATGGAGAGGAAATTCAGCCAGAGGGTGATGAGAGCAGAAGGTGAAGCTCCTTGGATTAGACCACAAATGACAGCCTGCATTTCAGTCCCATTTCCTTCCTTCCCCTAAGGTGTGCTTGAATGAGAGCACTTGGTCTCCCAAATCCAGTAATCTCCACTGTGACCACATGAGGTGGAAATGCAAATGCTGGGGCGGAGGCCACAGGCTGATCTGCTGCCCCAGATTTGGGATCAGAAAGTCATAACTCAAAATCCTGCTTTGTCCCAGCTGCAGCAACCTCAGACACTGCCTAGAGGCAGTGATGCTGTGGCTGACTTGATGCCCATGTCCCCTTCATCATGAGACAACATTCCCATGGTGGCCCTCCTGCAGATCTCTGACCCAGACCAGGCCATGTCTTGGCTGGATTATGAGAGCAGCTTATGAGCTGCTCCAAGAGCCAGGTCCTGCTCCCAGGGCTCTGCCTGCAGGCTCAGAGCTTTGCTCCCAGTGTGTCCCCAAGACATGCTTATGCTGTCCAGCCCTGCAGCTCCTGGCCAGGCACACAGGAATGCTGTGGTAAGGCCAGGAATAAAACCACTGCCAGAAAGACATCCTGTCAGTCCTGCATCTGCTCTAATCACTAG